>NC_057801.1:584869890-584871037 GCF_018294505.1 Triticum aestivum | reverse complement strand
CTTTCTACGATGTCGCTCAGATGTCTGACTGTGGCATTTCTTTTAAAGCCCTTTCTGCGATGTCGCTCAGACGTCCGACTGTGGCATTTCATTTAAAGCCCTTTCTGCGATGTCGCTCAGACGTCCGACTGTGGCATTTCTTTTAAAGCCCTTTCTGCGATGTTGCTCAGACGTCCGACTGTGGCATTTCTTTTAAAGCCCTTTCTGCGATGTCGCTCAGACGTCTGACCGTGGCATTTCTTTTAAAGCCCTTTATGTGCTGTCGCTAAGATGCCCGGCTGTGGCATCATTTTCTTATTTTTATTTGTTCACCTTTCGAGGCGTCGCTTCAGACACCCGATCGGTCCTTATTTATGCTCTATGGAATTTCAGGCAGACTACCGCCGTTTCCCTTTTTACTTACCCGTTATGCCAATTTTATCTATTGTGCATTAAGGAATTAATCATGTTGCATCCATGCACGCATTTGTTATATCTTACGTCCGAACTGTCTTGCGAGTACTTTCAAAGTACTCACTGGCTTGTTGATTTGGCCAGATGCTGACGAAGGCGATCTCATGGATGAAGAGTTCGATAGCGAGTCCGACACTTAGAGGAGTCCCAGTCAGTCTCGTGCGACCCTGGATTTGGTCACTGTTTTATATCCGCTTCCGCTACGAAATAAATTTATCGAGCCTCACCTCGACGTTCGATGAAATGATATTCTTAGAGTCTTGTATTTCCCTTCCCGCTGTGCTTTTCCACCACCAACCTATCCATGAGTCAGTAGTATGTCTCCACACCACTGTGTCCTGTCCGCCATTATGTATGATTATTGGCGTACTTGTAATAATTTGGTTGAGCGACCACAGTTCAACCCTGTAATATATTTTATGCTACTGGCTTATTGTATCAAGAAATTGTCTACCAGTGAGGAGGATTTCTCTCATACTGGACCCAAAAGACTGGTTTATCAATAAATATTTTTATTGGAAAACCGGCCGTGACAGTTCATCTCCACCGTCGACCTCCTCCAGCCTCCACGGGCTACCGTCGACCTCCTCTAGCCTCCAAGGGCTTCTGTTCATCCAGCCTCCACCGCGCGCTACTCCACCGGCTACTGTTCAACCACCCCTCCACGGGCACCCCTTCACCGTCTACTGTTCAT
>NC_057801.1:584807121-584869650 GCF_018294505.1 Triticum aestivum | reverse complement strand
AATGCTCACTATTCATCCAATCGATCGACTTCAGTTAGCACAATAGCGACTGAATCGCTTGATCGGGTTCAGTTAACAACCATCGATCGATCGCTCGGGTTCAGTAACGCGTAGCCTGAAGTGCAATCGTTCGGGTTCAGTTAGATCCCAGCTCCCTTGGTCGGGTTCAGTTAGAGCCAATGCCTCGCACACATGCGCGTATGTGTAGGAGAGAAACGCGCATCGCTCGGCCCCCGACCACCCACCGTAACCGGGAACTCCCCGAAATATTCCTCGCCCTTGCTTCTACCACGGTTTTTTCCGTCATGGACGGCCCAAAGAATGTCATGCAGCCGCGTCTTCGGACTGCCCAGGACGAAAAGCCCATTTTCTGTCATGATTTTTTGTCATAGAAGTAGGATCCCACCACATCTATGATGATACCGGGTTTTGTCACAATTATCGTCATAGAAGTGTCATATCTATGACAGAAAAAAGTTTCGTTCGGCCCAAAATGTCACGGATTTGTCTTTTTTTGGTTGTGTATTCTGAAATAAATTGGTGGATGTGAGGAATTTGTATATTAATATTTTGTAAAAAGAATCAACTTAAAATCACTCTTCTGTTAAAAATGACAATTATTCTCGTGAGCGCAAAGTTTCTACTTTTTACAGCAAGATCGCATTAACTTTCACCCAAGTCTTCCCAAAGGTTCTACTTGGCACCTTATTGAAACAAAAGCTATAAAACATGATTACTACAGTATCTTAATCATTTTAACACAAAAAACTGTAAGGGTAAATGTTGGGTTGTCTCCCAACAAGCGCTTTTCTTTAATGCCTTTTTAGCTAGGCATGATGATGACAATGATGCTCACATAAAAGATAAGAAGTGAAACATAACAGGAGCATCATGAAGCATATGACTACCACATTTAAGTCTAACTCACTTCCTATGCATATGGATTTTGTGAGAAAACAACTTACGGGAACAAGAATCAACTAGCATAGGAAAGCAAAACAAGCATAACTTCAAGATTTTCAACACATAGAGAGGAAACTTGATATTATTGCAACAAAGAGCCACTCCAAAGTAACTAATAGCTGAGATAAAATGAAGAGATTATTGTAGGGTATGAAACCACCTCAAAGTTATTCTTTCCGATCAATCCATTGGGCTATTCCTATAAGTGTCACAAACAGCCCTAGAGTTCGTAGTAAAATAACACCTTAAGACACAAATCAACCTATAACATCCCAATTTTTCAGTTTGGATGTTATACATAGATCATCATATGCATATCATGTTTATTTCTGCATTTTGGTTGAGATCCTAGAAATCTTAAGCAACTCAAGGACCCAAGGAGAGAGTTGGAGGTTTCACAAAAATCATATTTGATTTTATTTCAAATTTGAAGAAAGGATCAATTTAATTTGAAAATTGTTTTTGGCATTTTTAGAATTTTTATTTTATATTTTATTTGGAATTTTTTCTTTCAGGCGAAATTACTTAAAAAACCGTTTCGCCGCCCGACTGGGCCAAAGGCCCAGCCGAACTGGGCTGCAGCCCACGCCGCGCCGCCGCCTCGCCGCTGCCGCCGCCGCGTGCTGCACTGCTACCGTCGCCTCGCTCCGCCTCACCTCGTGCCGCCGCCGCCACCTGGATCCCGCCGCTGCCGGTTTTTTTCTCGAGGACTGGTAAAACTGCCAAACCGCCGCCCAGTTTTTTTAGGTTTTTCATTAGATTGGTTCGGATCGGTTTTGTTTTCAGAGTTCGCTAATTAGCGAATGTTCACTCGAACGTCACTATTAGCAAACGCTTTCACCCGTTTGTCCCTGATAGCGAACGTTCGTTCTTAGTGTTTTTCTTTTTAGTTTATTTCTGGCCAGGGAGTTATCCGCGAATAGTTTTATCGCGAATTAGCCCCTGATCTTTAAGCTAGCATAACTTTTTGCTCGTCTATCCAAATTAGATGAAACCAGCGCCAAAATCTTCGTATCATTCTGTTCTTTCCAGTTAACCAACTTAAACATGATTTTGGTATAGTAAAATTTGAGTTTAGTCTATATTAGTAAACAATCTTGTTTCGTTCGTATTTTGAGTTTCGTTGCTCCGTATGAGTTGAATCTTTTTGCAAATCATAGCTAATCCCTCGTACCTACTGTTGAGATCTAATTCACATGATAATAATGCTGTTAGGTTTTGACTCTTGTTAGTTTAAGTTGTTTGCTTGTTTCGTGTTCGATTTGGATCTTTTCTCGGTTTTTCTCGTGTTTTGATTGAGTGATTGCTTATGTATGCTATTGTTTGTCTACGCTAGATTAACCGGAGTGCGAAGCTTGTTGCTACAAATCTCTAGAGTTTGTAGATCGTCAGCAAGGCAAGTTACACTTTGATCATACTCTTTTATACCCAGTTTTTACTATGCATTAGTATTGCCCCTCAAATATTTTCATGAGTAGGATTGGGAACATGTGGTTTTGGTTATAGTGCTTGAGGTAGGAACCTAATACCTTTTGATCACCCCGGGAATATATGTTATGCTTATTATTGCTTAGCCATGCTCGTAAACGGGGATTGGATCGTGATTCACACATGGAAGTTTGAGAGTTATTTAATTATGGACAACATTAAGGTGGCAACTTTAATATACCTCCGGGTGGAATGGTTGAGGCACCTAGGGAACCTAGTGTTGCCTGTTTTTGGAAATCCCGGAGTACCCGTGTGATTATCCTATGGAATGAAACCCAGGCTCAAAGGGATCATAAGATTATTCATGCAAGAAACTTCCGTGTGCAGCCACAAACCATTATGGGCTCTGTCATAGTTGAGTAAGTTGCGTGAGCTCTTGCAGAGGTAGACTAGCAGATGTAGGGGATGTAGGTGGTACTGTCTACCCGGAGTAGAGAGTTAATGCTTCAGAAAGGCTATGTCTCGATCATCCGATCATGGATGCGGTCGAGTCTGGTTGGTGAAAGTGCGCAAACCTCTGCAGAGTGTATAAACTAATCATGGTTAGTCGTGTCCCCGGTTATGGACATCTTGAGTATCTAGTACTTGAAACTATTGATGTGATCTCATCACGTTACTTTCATTAATTTGAATTGGGTTAATGATGATACTTTTAATTGGGATTTGAGTTGGGGTTACCTTCTCAAATAACGGGCAACTTGGGAGTAGTTAAATAAATTTATTCCTTTGTTGTAGGGAAAAACTAGCTTTATGCAAAATCATGAAACTTACAGCCTCCACCAGCCAAATATTGCATGTAGATATAGTTCTTGCATTTCATTGTTTTATAGTGTAACTGTGTCAGCAAATTCCATGTGCTGACCCATTTCGGGTTGTAGCGTCTTATGTTGCAGACTACTCAGATGACAATAAGGTGTGATAGGTCGTTGTTTTGCACTCAGCTATGCCGTTGGAGTTGATGGACTCATTTACCTTCAAAGCTTCTGCAGTTATCTAGTTTAGATGGCCTTCAGCCATGATATTTTTGTGTAATCATACTCTTTATGAGGACTTAATGTAATAAGTGTGTGATTTAAACTCTGTTATACTTCCTCGAGTATTGTGCATGTCAGCATTACCGATCTAGGGATGACACTGATGCACAGAGACTTGACCGTTTAAGGTCTGGTTGCTACAAGATGGTATCAAAGCACACATTGACTGTAGGACGCGACCACTAGAATGAGCTACAGGATTTATCTTCTCTGCTCATTTCTAATTCTCCTCTCTTTCTACTCTATAGATGGCGGATCCCAGGAACAAATTCACTCAGCAGGATGACGACACCCCTTTCGGAAAGCACTTGAAGGAGTCACTAAGTATCTAAACATCAGACTACCTAGCTTCACGGGGACTTTCTCTACATTGGTACCAGAAGAGGAGCACTGGAAGATCAAAGTCTGGGTACTTGGGAGGACATTTGTGCCAACAATGGAGCCTATTGATTTCTACCTGGATGCACCAAGCTGGAGTATAGGAAAGAGCATGGCCGCACATATCAGCTTTGGACGCATATGTGAGGTGTGTTGATAACCCACAAGTATATGGTATCGCAACAGTTTTCGAGGGTAGAGTATTCAACCCAAATTTAGTGATTCGACACAAGGGGAGCCAAAGAATATTCTCAAGTATTAGCACTTGAGTTGTCAATTCAACCACACCTGGACAACTTAGTATCTGCAGCAAAGTATTTAGTAGCAAAGTAGTATGGAAGTAACGGTAATAGTGGCAAAAGTAACCGTAGCAGTTTTGTACTAATTGTAACAGTAGCAACGATAAAGTAAACAAGCAAAGCACAATATGTGAAAAGCTCGTAGGCATCCTATCAGTGATGGATAATTATGTCAGATGCAATTCCTCATGTAATAGTTATAACATAGGGTGACACAGAACTAGCTCCAGTTCATCAATGTAATGTTGGCATGTATTCCAAATATAGACATACGTGCTTATGGAAAAGAACTTGCATGACATCTTTTGCCCTACCTTCAGATGGCAGCGGGGTCCTATTGGAAACTAAGGGATATTAAGGCCTCCTTTTAATAGAGTACTAGACCAAAGCATTAACACATAGTGAATACATGAACTCCTCAAACTACGGTCATCACCGAGAAGAATCCCGATTATTGTCACTTCGGGGTTGTCGGATCATAACACATAATAGGTGACTATAGACTTGCAAGATAGGATCAAGAACTCACATATATTCATAAAAACATAATAGGTTCAGATCTGAAATCATGGCACTCGGGCCCTAGTGACAAGCATTAAGCATAGCAAAGCCATAGCAACATCAATCTCTGAACATGGTGGATACTAGGGATCAAACCCTAACGAAACTAACTTGATTACATGGTAAATCTCATCCAACCCATCACCGTCGAGCAAGCCTATGATGGAATTACTCAAGCAGGGTGGTGAGCATCATGAAATTGGTGATGGAGGATGGTTGATGATGATGACGGCTACGAATCCCCCTCTCTGGAGCCCTGAACGGACTCCAGATCAGCCCTCCCGAGAGAGATTAGGGCTTGTCGGTGGCTCCGTGTCGTAAAACGCGATGAAACTTTCTCTCTGATTTTTTCTCTCCGCGAAAGCAAATATATGGAGTTGGAGTTGAGGTCGGTGGACGTCGAGGGGGCCCACGAGGCAGGGCTTGTTTAAACATTTTCATTATGGTCTTCTCCTCTCGACCCCCAAAGGAAAGAAAAGAAATAAAACTATTTACACAGGAAAGCTCCCAACAAGCAAAAGAAGAATGGGAAGTATTTTTGGGTTTTCTTTTTGTTGCTACTACTATAGGCATGGAAAGTAAGCTAACTATTTTATTGGTTTTTTCTTAAGGTTTATCAAACACACAAGAAGAAAGCTAGCAAAAGAAATTAAACTAGCATGGATAGTACAATGAAAAAGTATGAGCACCGGCAACTAGAATGAGTGTGTGAACATGAGTGTAATGTCGGTGAGAAATACGTACTACCCCAAGCTTAGGATTTTGGCCTAAGTTGGTGTATGGCCATGGGTAGCCTGGCTGATATCCGAAGTTGTAACCGGGGTTGTACTGATATGTAGAAGCCATTGCCTCCTGAGCTGCAGCATGGCGGCGAGCCGCCTCCGTCCTCCTCTCGTACTCGTTTGCCTCCTCCCTGGTTATAAAATCTCTTCCTTTTGCCAGATAGTTAAAGAGGGCAGGAGCAGGGAGAGTAATATGGACAGCGCGACGTATGTAAAAGATTAGTCGATACTGGAGGAATTGTTCATTCCTCTCAAGAAAATGATGATTAACCATGGCATTATAATCTAAATAAGCGGGAGACAACTCCCTATCATTTTCATGTACAGGTATATACCAAGATAATTAGCCACATGGGTCGCATAAATCCCTCCAAACAAGTCTCCAACTAAACCATTATTATGCAATCTACGTGCAACAATTGCCCCCAAGTTGTATTGTTTATCACCTAATACAGCACTCTTGAGAACACAAAGATCAGGAACACACATGTGACATGCTTCATCTTTACCGTTAATGCATCTACCAATGAAGAGAGCAAAATAATGTATAGCAGGAAAGTGAATGCTCCCTATGGTAGCTTTTGCTATTTCTCTAGATTCTCCCGTAGTCATACTAGCAAGAAAGTCTTTATATTCAGATTTACGAGGTTCATTAACACTACCCCACTGCGGAAGTTTACAAGCAGTAGTGAAATCTTCTAGGTCCATTGTATATGATTTATCATAAATATCAAACAGGACATTTTTTGCGTGAACATGTAAATTTATACCTTCTCACAAAGGAATCAGTCAAATGATAGTATTGAGGGCACTTATCTTGCATGAAGTCCCGAAGATCGGCATTACACACATATGCATCAAATTCATCCTTGATGCCTGCTTTGACCATAAACTCCTCTGACGGCCATTCACAAGGCCGCACGTCAGCTTCCCTCGGTGATTTGTCATGTTGCTCATGTATTGCAAGCCTGGGTCCTTTCTTCCATGAAGAACCACCTTGGTACATTTTTCTGGACATATTTCTTCCTCTGAAAAATGTCTGAAATTTTTAGTAACTCAAAATAAAAGTGAATCAAACTCAACAAAATTGATGGCAACTACTCCCACAAGTGCCTAGATATTATATCATGCATTAGAATTACTTGGGACCATATAAATTTGACATGCAAGCTCAAGAACACGGTCACCTATGCAGCGAAAATTTGCAATGAATAAAGCACTAGAACAAAAACTAATTGGACCATTGGAGGAGTCACATACCAAAGAACAATCCCCTAAAGCAATTTTGTGAATGGAGCTTTGAGCAAGGAGATCGAAAATGGCAGCAAAGTGAGCTAGAACTCATGCTTGAGCTGGATGGTGATTTTTTGGGAGGAAGAAGAAGTGTGTGGGTGCAGGAATAAGTGGAGGGGGGCCACCGTGGGCCCACGAGGCAGGGGGCGCGCCCTATAGGGGTGGGCGCGCCCTGGACCCTCGTGGCCAGGTGCCAGCTCCCCTGATGTGTTCTCAGCACCAGATATTCTCAAATATTCTAGCAAAAATCATATCAAATTTGCAGGGCATTTGGAGAACTTTTATTTTCGGGTATTTTTTTATTGCATGGATAATTCAGAAAACAGACAGAAAAATACTATTTTTGCTTTATTTAATCTAAATAATAGAAAGTAGAAGGAGGGTACAGAAGGTTGTGCCTTCTAATTTCATCCATCTCATGCTTATCAAAAGGAATCCACTAACAAGGTTGATCAAGTCTTGTTAACAAACTCATTCCAAATAACATGAAACCGGAGAAATTTCGAATAACACTAGGTTACCTCAACGGGGATATGCACATCCCCAATAATAAGAATATCATATTTCTTTTTGACAGTAGGAAGAGGAAATTCAAAACTTCCAATAATGATAGTTGGAATTTTTCCAATAGAATTGATGCTATGAACTTGAGGTTGTTTCCTCGGAAAGTGTACCATATGCTCATTACCATTAACATGAAAAGTGACATTGCCTTTGTTGCAATCAATAACAGCCCTTGCAGTATTTAAAAAGGGTCTACCAAGGATAATCGACATACTATCATCCTGAGGAATATCAAGAATAACAAAGTCCATTAAGAGAGTAATGTTTGCAACCACAACAGGCACATCCTCACAAATACCGATAGGTATAGCAGTTGATTTATCAGCCATTTGCAAGGATATTTCAGTAGGTGTCAACTTATTCAATTCAAGTCTACGATATAAAGAGAGAATCATAATACTAACACCGACTCCAAGATCACATAAAGCAGTTTTAACAAAGTTTCTTTTAATGGAGCATGGTATAGTTGGTACTCCTAGATCTCCAAGTTACTTATGTATTCCGCCCTTAAAAGTCTAATTAGCAAGCTTGGTGGAAATTTCAGCTTCCGGTATATTTCTTTTATTTGTAATAATATCTTTCATTTACTTAGCATAAGGATTTACTTTAAGCATATCAGTCAAACGCATACGCAAAAAGATAGGTCTAATCATTTCAGCAAAGCGCTCAAAATCCTCATCATCCTTTTTCTTGGATGGCTTAGGAGGAAAAGGCATGGGTTTCTGAACCCATGGCTCTCTTTCTTTACGGTGCTTCCTAGCAACAAAATCTCTCTTATCATAATGATGATTCTTTGATTGTGGGTTATCAAGATCAACAACAGGTTCAATCTATACATCATTATTATTGCTAGATTGAGCATCAACATGAACATTATCATTAACATTATCACTAGGTTCATGTTCATCACCAGATTGTGTTTTAGCATCAGAAATAGAAATATCATTGGGATTCTCAGGTGTGTCTGCAACAGGTTCACTAGAAGCATGCAAAGTCCTATCATTTTTCTTTTTCTTCTTTTTTGAAGGACTAGGTGCATCTACTTTATTTCTCTGAGAATCTTGCTCAGTTCTCTTAGGGTGGCCTTCAGGATACAAAGGTTCCTAAGTCATTTTACCCGTTCTAGTAGCCACTCTAATAGCAAAATCATGTTTATTATTTAATTCATTGAGAAAATCACTTTGAGCTTTAAGTACTTGTTCTTCTTGAGTGATAACCATAGAAGCATATTTACTAATGAGTTTAAGTTCACCTTTAACTCTAGCCACATAATCACTCAAGCGTCCAATCATGTAAGCATTACTCTTTAATTCTCTACCAACATAAGCATTAAAGTTTTCTTGTCTAGCCATAAACTCATCAAATTCATCCAAGCATTGGCTAGCAAACTTTGTAGACGGGATTTCAACCTTATCATATCTATAGAGAGAATTTACCTTTACTACCTGTGTCGGGTTATGAAGACCATGTGATTCTTCAATAGGTGGTATATTAAGACCATGTATTTCTTCAACAGGAGGTAAATTCTTAACATCTTCAGCTTTAATACCTTTTTCTTTAATAGATTTCTTTGCCTCTTGCATATCTTCAGGACTGACAAATAGAACACCCCTCTTCTTCGGAGTTGGTTTAGGAGTTGGCTCAGGAATTGGCTCAGGAGGTGTCCAACTATTTTCATTAGTCAACATATTATTCAATAGCAATTCAGCTTGATCGACTGTTCTTTCCCTGAAAACACAACCAACACAACTATCCAAGTGGTCCTTGGAAGCATCAGTTAGTCCATTATAAAAGACATCAAGTATTTCATTTTTCTTAAGAGGATGATCAAGCAAAGCATTACGTAATCGGAGAAGCCTCCCCCAAGCTTGTGGGGGACTCTTTTCTTATATTTGCACAAAATTACATATTTCCCTCAAGGCAGCTTGTTTCTTATGAGCAAGGAAATATTTAGCAGAGAAGTAATAAATCATATCCTGGGGACTACGCACACAACCAGGATCAAGAGAATTAAACCAAGTTTTAGCATCACTCTTTAATGAGAATGGAAATATCTTAAGGATATAATAGTAGCAAGATTTTTCACCATTAGTGAACAGGGTGGCTATATCATTTAACTTAGTAAGATGTGCCACAACAGTTTCAGATTCATAGCCATAAAAAGGATCAGATTCAACCAAAGTAATTATCTCAGGATCGACAGAGAATTCATAATCCTTATCAGTAACAAAGATACGTGAAGTAGGAAAAGCAGGGTCATATTTCATTCTAGCATTCAGAGTTTTCTGTGTTAGCTTAGCTAATAACTTCTTAAGATCAGATCTATCATTGCAAGCAAGAAAATCTCTAGCAGTTTCTTCATCCATAACATAACCCTCAGGAACAACAGCTAATTCATACTTAGGGGGACAACCTTCATCATCACTATCTTCAATAATTTCATTTTCTATAATTTCATTCTCTCTAACCCTAGCAAGTTGTTCATCAAGAAATTCACCTAACGACATAGTAGTATCAATCACATAAGTAGTTTCATCATAAGTATCATGCATAGTAGAAGTGGCATCATCAATAACGTGCGACATATCAGAATTAATAGCAGAAGCAGGTTTAGGTGTCTCAAGCTTACTCATAACAGAAGGAGAATCAAGTGTAGAGCTAGATGGCAGTTCCTTAACTCCCCTCGTAGTTGAGGGATAAATCTTAGTTCTTTCGTCTTTCAAGTTCCTCATAGTGACCAGCAGATATAAATCCCAAGTGACTCAAAGAATAGAGATATGCTCCCTGGCAACGGTGCCAGAAAATAGTCTTGATAACCTAGAAGTATATGGTATCGCAACAGTTTTCGAGGGTAGAGTATTCATCCCAAATTTATTGATTCGACACAAGGGGAGCCAAAGAATATTCTCAAGTATTAGCAGTTGAGTTGTCAATTCAACCACACCTGGATAACTTAGTATCTGCAGCAAATTATTTAGTAGCAAAGTAGTATAGAAGTAACGATAACAGTGCCAAAAGTAACAATAGCAGTTTTGTAGTAATTGTAACAGTAGCAAAGGTAAAGTAAATAAGCAAAGAACAATATGTGAAAAGCTCGTAGGCATTGTATCAGTGATGGATAATTATGTCGGATGCGATTTCTCATGTAATAGCTATAACATACACTACTAGGAAAAGGGCTATAGATGATATGGACACTAATGGCGCACCAGACATGTGGTGCGCCACTACTATATAGCAATGGCGCACCAGATATGGGTGCGCCATTAGTGTCCATATTACTAATGGCGCACCTAGTGTGTGGTGCGCCATTAGTAGTTTTGTCCTAGCCCCACACCCCTCCCCAGACTTAGCAGTGGCGCACCAGGGGGAAAGTGCGCCATTACTAGTTTTAACTAGTAATGGCGCACCAGTAAGAGATGCGCCATTGCTATCTATACGTATGGCGCACCCACTATCGGTGCGCCATTGCTATCACCCCTTATCCCCTCCCTCTAGTCATGTTCTCTCCCCTCCCCTTCCTCCTGACACAGCCACCCGCCTCTCCTCCGGCTCTGACCCAACTCTGCTGCCGATCTCCTCTTCCGCATCACCTCTCCGGCGGCCTCCTCTCCCCATCCATGCCGCGCTTGCGACCTCCCTATCCTCTCCTCTGTCTGCCTGGTCGGGCCGAGACCCTAGCCCGATGCCATGGCGACCATGGCAGCAGGAGCAGCCCGGTCATGGTGGCCTCCTCTCCCTGCAGCGCTGCCGCACCTCACCTTCTCTTCTCTTCTCTCCTCTTCTCTCCCAGTAGAGGAGAGGAGGGGAGGGAAGGGAAGGCCTTCTCCGGCGAGCTTCCAGGGAGGTGAGGAGCGCCCAGATCCAGATCCACGGCGCATCGTCCCGTCGTCGACCTGAGCCGCGACCATCCATGCAGGACCGACAGAAGCCAGGACGGAGATGCCAGAAACCCTAGCCTAGACTAGCCATGGAGGTACGACGCCTCAACCTCCGGCGATAGACGACGGCTCCAGGCCATCTCCGGCGACGGATCTCCGACCCCGACCATGGTGCGTGCAGCTGCAGGCCATCTTCTTCATCTCCCCTCCCGTCCCCTCATTGGTCCGTTTTATGTGCAGGGCAGGCTGCTCTGGACAAGCTGCTGCAGGTGCACAACGCATGGCTGCTCCCTCCTCCTCTGCCTACTGCAGGTGGACATGGTGAGCACATCTTATCTAGCTTGCCAATTTGATTGATTGCAATTCTTCTTTCTGGTGGTGTTGATTGACATTGTGCAGTACAGTTCAGTTTCAATCTGAATGCACCTCTCGGTCTCTTCCTCCTCTCTTGTGCTTTTGCATCTCCATGCCCAGATCCGGGCTTAATTAATTCCATTGCCTGCTGTTTATGGACGGATTGTTAGGTTAGATTGCTCACTATATCCATCTCATCATGTCTCCTGAATGAATAAATGAATGAATGAATGAGCACTTTAATTGATGCTTGCTGGTTGGATGGATGGATGTCGTACATGCCATGCTTTCGGGTTAATTTGTCCGTCAAATTGATCCATTGGCCCGCTTGGTTCAATTTATCTGATGCCACAAGTGGCGTCATTTTTATTCTGTATGGACTACCATTATAATGTACGTACATGCCACTGAACATTCAGTCTTTACTTGTGTGTAAGACCGGACTTTCTTCCGTTGTCAACACAAGTCGACGCAAGACCAGTGCCTTGGTTGCTTGCTCCAGTGTGGTGCAGCCGAGCTGGGCCAATGACCATGCCGTGTACGAGGGCAAACTCCCCTCCGACAAGACGGCTCCTAGCTTGGGTAAGCAGCAGCACCCCCATGGTCGTTTTAGTTTTCAGAGAGCCCTTTTTTGTGTGTCAGCTGATGATGCCTTCATTCTCTTGTCCATTGAGGATCCTCAACAGGCAAGAACAAGTTCCACCGCCGGTCTGAAACTCGTCCCAACTGGGCAAGGGATTCTCTCACTACCTTCTAATTAAGTGAGTAGTCAACATCTTCAGGGCCCTTTACTCTGCTTTCTTTCCACTTCAAGCAAGGAGATGATTTATATGCATCTAAACAAGTAGTTGTCGCTGCACTGCTATAACAATCAATGTACATGCATAGCTCTAAGCTCTAGCCTAGTGCGCTACACTGCCTCTGTTTGTCAACATGCTGAATATATGAACCCAGAAAATTTTAGAACTTCTCTGTAAAAATTGGTTACTAGCTCTATATCTCAGCCCCTTCTCATTTGTTTGTTTGATTTGGATGGAGTAGGAGTCATCCATGGACGACATCGACGATGAGGTATTGGTCTTGTATGATGCGTGTGTGGACAGTGTTGGTCTATTCATATGCTAGGGTGTGGCCTGATGAGGTCTTGGTCTAGTATGATGCGTGTGTGGACAGTGTTGGTCACTTACTAGCTATGGTTCTTTTACTGCTGGACAGTGTTATTTAAATTTGTACCCCATCTAAGCCGCTCACTGTTTTCGTTACCTAATTGCTACTGGATGCAGAAAAATGTGTAAGCTTTATATGCCAAAAGGTTATGAATTTACTCATGAAGCATTTCTTGCAAATGGAAGATTTTGGTGTCCATGATTAGTGATGATCCTCAAGTAGGATGAATCTTTAGTTTTGATGTGTCTTAGATTTACTTTTGTTAAGTTGTGATGATATAGTGCTTAATCTGAGGATGTTCCATGTAATGCAATGGACTGTTCCAAGGGCTGGGCGCTGCTGCAAGGCCCATCTTTATCTTTGCTCTTGCGCATGATGGATGGTCAAGGACTAGTTAAGTAGGTCATTTTGCGACCAAATGAATGGTCTTCCAGTTTGGTATCTCTAAATGATGATTACATATTAGCACGTTCTTCAGTTTGGGATATACATTTAAGTGTAATAGTGAATTATGTCTTGGAAGGCATGTTACTTATTTCCTGTTGATTCATTGGACATCGCATGACAATATCTAAGAAGGTTGTCCATTTACTGATCAATCATTTCTTGCACGATTTTGTTGTCGATGATTAGTGTTGAACCTCATATGTCCTCTGGAATTCATTTCCATTATAATCTTACTCATACAATATTCACACCATGTAATTCTGCAAAAGACAGTATTGACATGTTATAAAAAATGACAGTATTGACATGTTATAAATAGTTTGTTTGTATTTCTGTTTATTTTGTTACATTTTGCAGGGATAAAGTGAAGAAAAAGAAGAAAAGATTACTAGAAGATTATTTTTATGATTTTCTTTTATTTCCTTGCAATTTTCCTTTTATTGGACACTTGTAAAGACATTGTAATATTCTTACTATAATAAAAAATATGATTCTATTTCATTTTTTGTTTTTAAATTATTTTCCTTATAGGTTGTTTTTTGTAAAATTGGATTTTTTTCGTTTTCCAAATACATTACTAGTGGCGCATTTAAGCCCTTATTAGTGGCACACCTTCCTTTATTACTAGTGGCGCACCTATAAGGTTATTAGTGGCGCACCTGGAGGGAATACCAGTGGAGCACCGAATGGTATACTAATGGAGCACCACATGGTGCACCATTAGTATCTGGTATACTAATGGCGCACCTGTGGTGCACCATTAGTTTATAATACTAGTGGCGTGGTACTAGTGGTGCACCAGTAGTGCGCCATTAGTAGGCAAAACTGGTGCGCCACTAGTAGGCCTTTTCCTAGTAGTGATAGGGTGACACAGAACTAGCTCCAGTTCATTAATGTAATGTAGGCATGTATTTCGAATATAGTCATACGTGCTTATGGAAAAGAACTTGCATGAGATCTTTTGTCCTACCCTCCCATGGGAGCGGGGTCCTAGTGGAAACTAAGGGATATTAAGGCCTCCTTTTAATAGAGTACCAGGCCAAAGCATTAACACATAGTGAATACATGAACTCCTCAAACTACGGTCATCACCAAGAAGTATCCCGATTATTGTCACTATGGGGTTGTCGGATCATAACACATAATAGGTGACTATATACTTGCAAGATAGGATCAATAACTCACATATATTCATGACAACATAATATGTTCAGATCTAAAATCATGGCACTCGGGCCCTAGTGACAGCATTAAGCATAGCAAAGTCATAGCAACATCAATCTCAGAACATAGAGGGATCAAACCCTAACAAAACTAACTTGATTACATGGTAAATCTCATCCAACCCATCACCATCCAGCAACCCTACGATGGAATTACTTACACACAGCGGTGAGCATCATGAAATTGGTGATGGAGAATGGTTGATGATAATGACGGCGACGAATCCCCCTCTCCGGAGCCCCGAACGGACTCCAAATCAGCCCTCCCGAGAGAGATTAGGGATTGGCGGTGGCTCCGTATTGTAAAATGCGATGAAACTTTCTCTCTGAATTTTTTCTCCACGAAAGCAAATATATGGAGTTGGAGTTGAGGTCGATGGATGTCCACGGGGCCCACGAGGCAGGGGGGGCGCGCCCTAGGGGAGGGGGGACGCCCCCCATCCTCGTTGATAGGGTGTGGGCCCCCTGATGCTGATTCTTTCGCCAGTATTTTTTATTAATTCTGAAAAGTTGCTCCGTGGATTTTCAGGTCATTCCGAGAACTTTTATTTCTGCGCAAAAATAACACCATGGCAGTACTGCTGAAAACAGCATCAGTCTGGGTTAGTTCCATTCAAATCATGCAAGTTAGAGCCCAAAACAAGGGCAAAAGTGTTTGGAAAAGTAGATACGACGAAGACGTATCATGTATCACAAGGAGATGGAGAATACCATTTACCAGATATGTGGCTGCCAAGATGGCAAATGGGAGATGATTCGTACCAGGAGGGATGGATCAATTGTAGCTTACATTCAAGAGATGGGAGATCATATCCGTTGACAGGAGAATCAACAAATTATCCGCATGAAGAAGATCATGAAACTGGTGAGGAGAAACAACGAGCTTGAGGAGGAACTCAAGTCTACATGTGATGGATATGAGGAAGAGATTGCTGTACTACTTGAGAAGAATGAAGACCTAAAGAAGAAGCCGGGTATATTCATGGGACACCCTGCGCCAAAGGAGAAAATCACCCAGAAGACTACATCATCATCGATGATACCGACTCCGACCCTGATAGTGATGATTATGAAGACGAAGCTGGAGCAGATACAGTGGAGTCTTCAACTTATGAAAACTTCTACATGACCACCATTGTAATTAGTAGTATTTCCCTCCAAGTAGTTAGCAACGATCGAGTTTGAAATCATAGGTTAGACCGCTTTGTGTGATCTTATGTGTTATTGATTGAAGTGAAATTGATTGTGTTTGCCTCATGAACATTATGGGTAGTGAATCTCTCTTAGACCCCATTCTATTCTGTTTTCTCACCCCTTCTAACCCATCAGATGCCTCCAAGACGTGTCAATGGATTTGCCTTCCCACTAGAGCTCACTCAGTTGATCCAGCAGTAGAATGCCTTAGTTCAGAACCAGAACCAAGGCAACCACAACAACGACCAACCACCACCACCCCCTATTGATCACTTAGCCCGCTTTCTAAGGTTGAATCCGTCGGTGTTCTCTAGTAGCACCCAGCCGATTGTTGCAGATGATTGGCTCCGCAAGATTGGAAGAGACCTGGCCATTGCAGGGATGCACGGATGCGGAGAGGGTGCATTTTTCCGCACATCAGCTTGATGGAGCCGCCACATCATGGTGGGAGAATTTCACAGCCACTTACCCCATTGACAATGTTACATGGGATCAGTTTCAGTAGGCTTTCTGCACTGCCCATGTTTTAGCAGGAGCTATGAGCATGAAGAAGCGTGAGTTTTGCAACTTGCACCAAGGAGGACGTATAGTGGGCCAATATGTGGATGAGTTTAGCAAGTTAGCACGCTATGCCCCTGATGATGTAGCTACAGATGCCGCTAACCAGGAGAAGTTTCTGGAAGGACTGAATGATGAGCTGAGCATGCAGTTGATGGTGGCAACATTCAACAACTACCAGGAGTTGGTAGATAGGGCTATTATGATTGAAGGCAAGAAGCAACAGATTGATAATCGTAAGAGGAAGTATGGACATGGGAGGTACACTTCAGGAGCTCAGCAGAAGCCCCGCTATTCCCCGTACTCAGGAGGACATACGCACAACCATGGAGGCCATTACCATGAAGGACACACGCACAATGGAGCAAGTTTGCACAACCATAGTGGCCCCAAGAATGGCAATGGGAATGGAGGAAGCAACAGCCAGAACCGTTCCAACCCTTCAACACCAGCTAAGAGGGATCTGGGCCACATTACCTGTTTCAAGTGCCAGAAGATCGGACATTATGCCACTGAATGTCCTGAAGCGAAGAATGGAAATGGCAATGGAGGTTCTTACAAGAAGCCCAACCCCTTCACCAAAGGTCAGGTGAACCACGTCAGCGTGGAGGAGATTTAGGATCAATCCGACGCAGTTGTCGGTAAGTTTTTGATTAATGCATTTACCACACTTGTTCTTTTCGATACTGGTGCATCGCATTCATACATATCAAGGGGATTTGTGGACAAGTTTAAATTTCCAACCCTAGCCCTTAGGTCACCCATGTTAGTAAGCTCGCTAGGAGCAGAGTATATGGCCAGCAGATGGTGTGATCGGTTACCATTAACCATTGGTAGCCATGTGTTTCCCTCTGATCTAATAATTTTGGAGTCACAAGGATTGGATATAATACTAGGTATGGATTGGTTATCGAAGTACAGAGGAAACATTGGTTGTGCTAGTAAGTCGATACTTCTCATCACCCAGAAGGAAAGAGGATCAAGTATGTATCTTGGCATGTGCCGAAGAGGACTCAAGTGAATTCCTTATCAGGAGTTGTACAGGAGGAAGTACCAGTGGTGAAGGATTACCCCGAGGTATTTCCAGAAGAGTTACCAGGCATGCCACCGGATTGAGACATTGAGTTCTTGATTGATCTATTGCCAGGAAGCGGGCCAATATCAAAGAGATCGTATCGGATGCCCGCACAAGATCTGGAGGAAATTAAGAAACAGATAAAGGAGTTACTGGCGAAAGGTTACATTCGACCAAGTTCATCACCTTGGGGAGCCCCAGTGCTTCTAGTGGAGAAGAAAGATGGATCTTTAAGGATGGTTGTCGATTATCATGTGTTGAATGAAGTTACGATCAAGAACAAATACCCTCTGCAGATGATCAATGATTTGTTTGACCAGTTGCAAGGAGCTAAAGTTTTCTCTAAGATTAATCTTCAATCAGGTTATCAGCAGTTGAAGATCTGGGAGCAGGATATACCAAAGACAGCTTTTACCACAAGGTACGGGCTATATGAGTATAACGTTATGTCATTTGGTCTGACTAACGCGCCTGCCTATTTCATGAACATGATGAAAAAAGTGTTTATGGTGTTTTTGGATAAGTTCGTCGTGGTGTTCATTGATGATATATTTGTATACTCAAAGAATGAAGAGGAGCATAAGGAGCATTTGCATTTGGTTCTTGAGAAGCTCAGAGAACATTAGTTGTATGCCAAGTTCAGCAAATGTGAGTTTTGGCTAAAGGAAGTTGGATTTCTCGGACATGTTATATCCAGAGAAGGAATAGAAGTACACCGTATCAAGTTTGCTTCTGAGAGTAAATGGGTGGCACCCACATCAGTTGGAGAGATCAGAAGTTTTCTTGGACTCGCAGGTTATTATCGGAGGTCCATTGAGAATTTCTCCAGGATTCCAAAGCCCATGATGGAGTTATTGAAGAAGGACACCAAGTTTAAATGGACTGAGGAATGTGAGGCTAGTTTTCAGGAGTTGAAGAAACATTTGGTTACATCCCTAGTGCTGATTCTTCCAGACCAACGTAAAGATTATCAAGTATATTGCGACGCTTCACGTCAAGGACTTGGAGCTATACTTATGCAAGAAGTAAGAGTTGTTTCATATGCCTCGCGACACCTTAATCTGCGTGAGCTGAATTATGCTACGCATGATTTGGAATTAGCAGCCGTAGTGCATGCGCTGAAGACATGGAGGCATTTTCTCATCGGAAACCATTGTGAGGTATACACGGATCATAAGAGTTTGAAATACATTTTCACAAGGAGTTGAACCTCAATCAAAGGAGATGGTTGGAGTTCATCAAGGATTATGATATGAAATTGTACTATCATCCTGGAAAGGCCAATGTCGTAGCAGATGCATTGAGCCGCAAGAGTTATGTTAACACTCTCATAACCGAGGGATTACCTAAGGAGTTAGCAGATGATCTTCGAGAGTTATGCTTGGAGATAGTTCCGAGAGGTTATGTTGCAGCATTGGAAATTCAATCCACTCTTTTGGGTAAGATCAGAGAAGCCCGGAAGACTGACAAGGATATTGCCGAGATAAAGGAAAGCTGAAAGTGCAACTATCCCTAGGTGGTTTTGGTAATTCCTAACAACATATAGCTCATTGATCTAACACTACTTCAAGATAAATATTTCAGGAAAAGCTCAATGAATGGCATGGCATGGATGAGAAAAGTGGACCCCTCAAAATGCTAAGGATAAAAGGATTGGCTCAAGCTCAAAGCTCAAGACTCTACATTTTATATTTTAGTGATCCAAGATCACATTGAGTCTATAGGAAAAGCCAATACTATCAAGGAGGGATGAGGTGTTGCTTAATGAGGTTCTTGCTTCAAAGTGCTTAGTGATA
Source organism: Triticum aestivum (assembly GCF_018294505.1). Taxonomy (NCBI): domain Eukaryota; kingdom Viridiplantae; phylum Streptophyta; class Magnoliopsida; order Poales; family Poaceae; genus Triticum; species Triticum aestivum. Next base: position 584,850,593 of record NC_057801.1, on the reverse strand, counting down.
TACTCCAAAACCCTCAACTACTTTCTCACATCCACATATGACCTAAACCAAAATTCAAACTCGGCCCCATCGATTCTTTCTATCCGGCGCCACCAAGTTCAGATGTCATAGCCACTGCCACAAACCCTAGGCAAATTGGTCTCACCAATAGGGATCTCGGTCTCACCGAGATGGGATTGTAATCTCTCTGTTTCCTTTTGTAACGTTTCGGTACCACCGAGATGAGCGATCGGTCCCATCGAGATTGCAATGTAAACTCTCTGTTTCCCTTTCGTAACATTTCGGTCTCACCGAAATGAGCGAACCGGTCCCACCGAGTTTACCTGACCAACTCTCTAGTTAGCTTATTGCCAAAATCGGTCCCATCGAGTTCTTGTAAACGGTCTCACTGAGATTACGTTATTCCCTAACCCTAACCATATCGGTCCTACCGAGTTGCATGTCGGTCCCACCGAAATTCCTAACGGTCACTAGATTTGCTGAATTGGTCTGATCGAGTTTCTCAATTCGGTCCCACCGAGATTGGCCAGTTGTGTGTAACGGTTAGTTTTTGTGTGGAGGCTATATATACCCCTCCACCTCCTCTTCATTCGTGGAGAGAGCCATCAGAACGAACCTACACTTCCAACTTACATTTTCTGAGAGAGAACCACCTACTCATGTGTTGAGACAAAGATATTCCATTCCTACCATATGTATCTTGATCTCTAGTCTTCCCCAAGTTGCTATCGACTCAAATCTTCTTTCCACCAAATCCAAATCATGTGAGAGAGAGTTGAGTGTTGCGGAGACTATCATTTGAAGCACAAGAGCAAGGAGTTCATCATCAACACACCATTTGTTACTTCTTGGAGAGTGGTGTCTCCTAGATTGGCTAGGTGTCACTTGGGAGCCTCCGACAAGATTGTGGAGTTGAACCAAGGACTTTGTAAGGGCAAGGAGATCGCCTACTTCATGAAGATCTTCCGCTAGTGAGGCAAGTCCTTCGTGGGCGACGACCATGGTGGGATAGACAAGGTTGCTTCTTCATGGACCCTTCAAGGGTGGAGCCCTCCGTGGACTCGCGCAGCCATTACCCTTCGTGGGTTGAAGTCTCCATTAACGTGGATGTACGGTAGCACCACCTATCGGAACCACGACAAAAACATCCATGTCTCCAATTGAGTTTGAATTCTCCAAACCCTTCCCTTTACATTCTTGCAAGTTGCATGCTTTACTTTCCGCTGCTCATATACTCTTTGCATGCTTGCTTGAATTGTGTTACGATTGCTTGGCTTGTGCTAAGTTAGCTAAAATCTGCCAAGAACTAAAATTGGGAAAAAGATAGGTTTTTATTTGGTCAAGTAGTCTAATCACCCCTCCCCCTCTAGACATACTTCCGATCCTACAAGTGGTATCAGAGCTTTGGTCTCCATTTGCTTTGATTTCCATAGCTTTTGGTGGTCATAGCCTTGGTTTCACAACCTAGGAGAGTATGGCGTCTAGCGAGGGACACTACAATCGTAGAGGTCTTACTTTGATGGTAGGAATTTTGCTAGTTGGAAGCATAAGATGAAAATGCATATTCTCGGACATAACCGCACCGTTTGGGTTAGTGTGTGTATTGGCTTGCAAGGTGAATTCTTTGATGGGAGAGAACCAAACCGTGAAGCTAGCGCGGATGAGTTGAAGATGATGCAATACAAAGCTCAAGCTTGTGATATACTCTTCAACGGATTGTGCCTCCAAGAATTCAACAAAATCAGCCGTCTTGAGAATGCAAAGGAAATTTGGGATACTTTGATTGATATGCACGAAGGTACCGACTCCGTCAAGGAATCGAAGTTGGATGTGCTTCAAAGTCAACTTGACAAGTTCAAGATGAAGGATGGTGAAGGCGTCGCTGAAATGTACTCTAGGCTTGCTCTCATTACAAATGAGATTGCCGGCTTAGGAAGTGAAGAGATGACCGACAAATTCATCATCGAGAAGATCCTAAGAGCATTGGATGGAAAATATGATATCGTGTGCACATTGATCCAAATGATGCCCAATTACAAGAATCTCAAGCCAACGGAAGTCATTGGAAGAATTGTTGCTCATGAGATGTCACTCAAGGATAAGGAGGAGCTCCACAATAAGTCAAGTGGTGCTTAGAAAGCCTCATGTGAAGCCCCCACATCATCAAGTGAGAAACAAACCTTCAATAAAGAATTGAGCCTAATGGTGAAGAACTTCAACAAGTTCTACAAAAATAAAAGCAAAGAGAGAAGCTCCAAGTCAAGGTCCTACAATGACAAAAGATCTTCTAGTTGAGAGCGCAATTGCTAAAATTGTGGAAGACCCGGACACTACTCCAATCAGTGTACGGCTCCCTACAAAAGAAGAGAAGAATCACCTAAGAGGAGAAGTAGAAGAGAAGAATCACCACCAAGAGAGAGAAGTAGTAGAGATGATCGTTATGAACGAAGAACATCCTGGAGAAGCAAGGATTCGGAAAAGAAGGACAAGTCATCAAGGAGCTACACAGAACAAGACATCAAGCTCATGTTGGTGAATGGGTATCTGGTTCCGACTCCGACAATCACTCCGAGATAAGCTATCACTCCGACTCCGAACATACTCAAGATGAAGGTGTTTCCGGTCTAGCACTTGTGTCAACCAACTCCTGTGACATATTTGATTCACCAAATGAGGGACTTGGAAGATACTTCATGGCTAAAGGCCCAAAGGTAACACACCCTGAGTATGTTGATTTCAATAGTGATGAAGATGACTTGCTAGGTGATGATGATTTACTTATTGACAACTCTAGTGATGAATACTATGATGAAACATCAATTAATCATGCTAATCAAGATAAAATGAATGACGATGATAAGGAGAAGATTGAGCTCCTGACTAAAGAACTGAACACTCTTAAGTTAGCTCATGAAACTATCTTAGGGGATCATCGAGAACTTTTAAGGACTCATGAGAAGTTACGCTTTGAAAAGCTCAACCTTGAGCAAGAGCATGAGTTCTTAAAGGCAATCAATGATGATCTTCGCAAGAAAATTTCTTCTTACATCACCAAATGTTTAATCTTATCTAGTTACTGAAGGAAATATGCCCTAGAGGCAATAATAAAGTTATTATTTATTTCCTCATATCATGATAAATGTTTATTATTAATGCTAGAATTGTATTAACCGGAAACATGATACATGTGTGAATACATAGACAAACATAACGTCACTAGTATGCCTCTACTTGACTAGCTCATTTATCAAAGATGGTTATGTTTCCTAACCATAGACATGTGTTGTCATTTGATTAATGGGATCACATCATTAGGAGAATGATGTGATTGACATGACCCATTCCGTTAGCCTAGCACTTGATCGTTTAGTATATTGCTATTGCTTTCTTCATGACTTATACATGTTCCTGAAACTATGAGATTATGCAACTCCCGTTTACCGGAGGAACACTTTGGGTACTACCAAACGTCACAACGTAACTGGGTGATTATAAATGAGTACTACAGGTGTCTCCGAAGGTACATGTTGAGTTGGCGTATTTCGAGATTAGGTTTTGTCACTCCGATTGTCGGAGAGGTATCTCTGGGCCCTCTCGGTAATGCACATCACAATAAGCCTTGCAAGCAATGTGACCAATGAGTTGGTTACGGGATGATGCATTACGTAACGAGTAAAGAGACTTGCCGGTAACGAGATTGAACTAGGTATTGGATACCGACGATCAAATCTCGGGCAAGTAACATACCGATGACAAAGGGAACAACATATGTTGTTATGCGGTTTGACCGATAAAGATCTTCATAGAATATGTAGGAACCAATATGGGCATCCAGGTTCCGCTATTTGTTATTGACCGAGAATAGTTCTAGGTCATGTCTACATAGTTCTCGAACCCGTAGGGTCCGCACGCTTAACATTACGATGACAGTTTTATTATGAGTTTATAAGTTTTGATGTATCGAAGTTTGTTCGGAGTCCCGGATGCAATCACGGACATGACGAGGAGTCTCGAAATGGTCGAGACATAAATATTGATATATTGGAAGCCTATGTTTGGACATCGGAAGTGCTCCGGGTGAAATCGGCATTTCACCGGAGTACCGGGGGGTTACCGGAACCCTCCCGGGGGTTATTGGGCCTACATGGGCCATAAGGGAGAAGAGGAGAGGAGGCAAGAGGAGGGCCGCGCCCCCTCCCCTCCCTAGTCCGAATAGGACAAGGAGAGGGGGGCGGCGCCCCCCCTTCCTTCCCCTCCTCCTCCTCCTTCCCCCTTCTCCTACTCCAACTAGGAAAGAAGGGAGTCCTACTCCCGGTGGGAGTAGGACTCCCCCCTTGGCGCGCCCTCCTTGGCCGGCCGCCTCCTCCCCCCTGGCTCCTTTATATACGGGGCCGGGGGGGCACCCTAGACACACAAGTTTATCTATGGATCGTTCCATAGCCGTGTGTGGTGCCCCCCTCCACCATATTCCACCTCGGTCATATCGTCGCGGAGTTTAGGCGAAGCCCTGCATCGGTAGAACATCATCATCGTCACCACCCCGTCGTGCTGACGGAACTCATCCCCAAAGCTTTGCTGGATCGAAGCCCGGGGATCGTCATCGAGCTGAACGTGTGCTGAACTCGCAGGTGCCGTATGTTTGGTGCTTGGATCGGTCGGATCGTGAAGACGTACAACTACATCAACCGCATTGTGCTAACGCTTCCGCTTACGGTCTACGAGGGTACGTGGACAACACTCTCCCCTCTCGTTGCTATGCCATCACCATGATCTTGCGTGTGCGTAGGAAAATTTTGAAATTACTACGTTCCCCAACAGTGGCATCCGAGCCTAGGTTTTATGCGTTGATGTTATATGCACGAGTAGAACACAAGTGAGTTGTGGGCGATACAAGTCATACTGCTTACCAGCATGTCATACTTTGGTTCAGCAGTATTGTGAGATGAAGCGGCCCGGACCGACATTACGCATACGCTTACGCGAGACTGGTTTCACCGTTACGAGCACTCGTGCTTAAAGGTGGCTGGCGGGTGTCTGTCTCTCTCACTTTAGCTGGATCAAGTGTGGCTACGCCCGGTCCTTGCAAAGGTTAAAACAACACTAACTTGACGAACTATCATTGTGGTTTTGATGCGTAGGTAAGAACGGTTCTTGCTAAAGCCCGTAGCAGCCACGTAAAATTTGCAACAACAAAGTAGAGGACGTCTAACTTGTTTTTGCAGGGCATGTTGTGATTTGATATGGTCAAGACGTGATGCTATATTTTATTGTATGAGATGATCATGTTTTGTAACCGAAGTTATCGGCAACTGGAAGGAGCCATATGGTTGTCGCTTTATTGTATGAAATGCAAACGCCCTGTAATTGCTTTACTTTATCACTAAGCGGTAGCGATAGTCGTAGAAGCAATAGATGGCGTAATGACAACGATGCTACGATGGAGATCAAGGTGTCGCGCCGGTGACGATGGTGATCACGACGGTGCTTCGAAGATGGAGATCACAAGCACAAGATGATGATGGCCATATCATATCACTTATATTGATTGCATGTGATGGTTATCCTTTATGCATCTTATCTTGCTTTGATTGACGGTAGCATTTTAAGATGATCTCTCACTAATAATCAATAACAGTTCTCCCTGAGTATGCACCGTTGTGAAAGTTCTTCGTGCTGAGACACCACGTGATGATCGGGTGTGATTGGCTCTATGTTCAAATACAACGGGTGCAAAATAGTTGCACACGCGGAATACTCAGGTCATACTTGACGAGCCTAGCATATACAGATATGGCCTCGGAACACGGAGACCGAAAGGTCGAACGTGAATCATATAGTAGATATGATCAACATAGTGATGTTAACCATTGAAACTACTCCATCTCACGTGATGATCGGACATGGTTTAGTTGATTTGGATCACGTGATCACTTAGATGACTAGAGAGATGTCTGTCAAAGTGGGGGTTCTTAAGTAATATGATTAATTGAACTTAATTTATCATGAACTTAGTACCTGATAGTATTTTGCTTGTCTATGTTTGTTTGTAGATAGATGGCTCGTGCTGTTGTTCCGTTGAATTTTAATGCGTTCCTTGAGAAAGCAAAGTTGAAAGATGATGGTAGCAATTACACGGACTGGGTCCGTAACCTGAGGATTACCCTCATTGCTGCACAGAAAAGTTACATCCTGGAAGCACCGCTGGGTGCCAGGCCTGCTGCTGATGCAACTGACGACGTTAAGAACGTCTGGCAGAGCAAAGCTAATGACTACTCGATAGTTCAGTGTGCCATGCTTTACGGCTTAGAACCGGGTCTTCAACGATGTTTTGAACGTCATGGAGCATATGAGATGTTCCAGGAGTTTAAGTTAATATTTCAAGCAAATGCCCGGATTGAGAGATATGAAGTCTCCAATAAGTTCTATAGCTGCAAGATGGAGGAGAATAGTTCTGTCAGTGAACACATACTCAAAATGTCTGGGTATAATAATCACTTGATTCAACTGGGAGTTAATCTTCCTGATGATAGTGTCATTGACAGAATTCTTCAATCACTGCCACCAAGCTACAAGAGCTTCGTGATGAACTATGATATGCAAGGGATGAACAAGACTATTCCCGAGCTCTTCGCAATGCTAAAAGCCGCGGAGGTAGAAATCAAGGAGCATCAAGTGTTGATGGTTAACAAGACCACCAGTTTCAAGAAAAAGGGCAAAGGGAAGAGGAAAGGGAACTTCAAGAAGAATAGCAAACAAGTTGCTGCTCAAGAGAAGAAACCCAAGTCTGGACCTAAGCCTGAAACTGAGTGCCTCTACTGCAAGCAGACTGGACACTAGAAGCGGAACTACCCCAAGTATTTGGCGGATAAGAAGGATGGAAAAGTGAACAAAGGTATATGTGATATACATGTTATTGATGTGTACCTTACTAATGCTCGCAATAGCACCTGGGTATTTGATACTGGTTCTGTTGCTAATATTTGCAACTCAAAATAGGGACTACGGATTAAGCGAAGATTGGCTAAGGACAAGGTGACGATGCGCGTGGGAAATGGTTCCAAAGTCGATGTGATCGCGGTTAGCACGCTACCTCTACATCTACCATCGGGATTAGTTTTAGACCTAAATAATTGTTATTTGGTGCCAGCGTTGAGCATGAACATTATATCTGGATCTTGTTTGATGCGAGACGGTTATTCATTTAAATCAGAGAATAATGGTTGTTCTATTTATATGAGTAATATCTTTTATGGTCATGCACCCTTGAAGAGTGGTCTATTTTTATTGAATCTCGATAGTAGTGATACACATATTCATAGTGTTGAAACCAAAAGATGCAGAGTTGATAACGATAGTGCAACTTATTTGTGGCACTGCCGTTTAGGTCATATCGGTGTAAAGCGCATGAAGAAACTCCATAATGATGGGCTTTTGGAATCACTTGATTATGAATCACTTGGTACTTGCGAACCGTGCCTCATGGGCAAGATGACTAAAACGCCGTTCTCCGGAACTATGGAGCGAGCAACTGATTTGTTGGAAATCATACATACTGATGTTTGTGGTCCAATGAATGTTGAGGCTCGCGGCGGGTATGGTTATTTTCTCACCTTCACAGATGATTTGAGCAGATATGGGTATATCTACTTGATGAAACACAAGTCTGAAACATTTGAAAAGTTTAGAGAATTTCAGTGTGAAGTGGAAAATCATCGTAACAAGAAAATAAAGTTTCTACGATCTGATCGTGGAGGAGAATATTTGAGTTGCGAGTTTGGTCTACACTTGAAACAATGCGGAATAGTTTCACAACTCACGCCACCCGGAACACCACAACGAAATGGTGTGTTCGAACGTCGTAATCGTACTTTACTAGATATGGTTCGATCTATGATGTCTCTTACTGATTTACCGCTATCGTTTTGGGGTTATGCTTTAGAGACGGCCGCATTCACGTTAAATAGGGCACCATAAAAATCCGTTGAGACGACGCCTTATGAACTGTGGTTTGGCAAGAAACCAAAGTTGTCGTTTCTTAAAGTTTGGGGCTGCGATGCTTATGTGAAGAAACTTCAGCCAGATAAGCTCAAACCCAAATCGGAGAAATGTGTCTTCATAGGATACCCAAAAGAAACTATTGGGTACACCTTCTATCACAGACCTGAGGGCAAGATTTTTGTTGCTAAAATCGGATCCTTTCTAGAGAAGGAGTTTCTCTCGAAAGAAGTGAGTGGGAGGAAAGTAGAACTTGATGAGATAACTGTATCTGCTCCCTTATTGGAAAGTAGTTCATCACAAGAACCGGTTCCTATGACAACTACACCAATTAGTGAGGAAGCTAATGATATTGATCATGAAACTTCAGATCAAGTTTCTACTGAACCTCGTAGGTCTACCAGAGTAAGATCCGCACCAGAGTGGTACGGTAATCCTGTTCTGGAAGTCATGTTACTTGACCATGATGAACCTACGAACTATGAGGAAGCGATGATGAGCCCAGATTCCGCAAAATGGCTAGAGGCCATGAAATCTGAGATGGGATCCATGTATGAAAACAAAGTATGGACTTTGGTTGACTTGCCCGATGATCGGCAAGCCATTGAGAATAAATGGATCTTTAAGAAGAAGACTGACTGTCGGTGTGAAACCCGGTGGATCTCGGGTAGGGGGTCCCGAAATGTGCGTCTAGGCGGATGGTAACAGGAGACAAGGGACACGATGTTTTACCCAGGTTCGGGCCCTCTTGATGGAGGTAAAACCCTACGTCCTGCTTGATTAATATTGATGATGTGTATTACAAGAGTGGATCTACCACGAGATCAAGGAGGCTAAACCCTAGAAGCTAGCCTATGGTATGATTGCTGTAATGGAGGTTATGTCCTACGGACTAAAGCCCTCCGGTTTATATAGACACCGGAGAGGGGGCTAGGGTTACACAGAGTTGGTTACAATGGTAGGAGATCTACATATCCGTATTGCCAAGCTTGCCTTCCACGCCAAGGAAAGTCCCATCCGGACACGGGACGGAGTCTTCAATCTTGTATCTTCGTAGTCTTGGACTCCAGCGGATGATGATAGTCCGGCTGTCCGGACACCCCCTAATCCAGGACTCCCTCAGTAGCCCCTAAACCTGGCTTCAATGACGATGAGTCCGGCGCGCATAATGTTCGGCATTGCAAGGCGGGTTCCCCCTTTGAATAATCCAGAGAAGATTGTGAACACCAGGATAGTGTCCGGCTCTGCAAAATAAATTCCACGTTCCACCGTAGAGATAATAATATATACACAAGTTCAATCTGCTGACGTATTTTGCGGCATGACGCCATACCACTACCAAGCCTTTACTTGAACCGTTTTTTATTATACCACCTCAGCGCGTTTAGTGTAGCGGTTTCCTTGGCACGTCTTGTCGAAGCAGAGATCGTGTTCCCCTTATTCCGGGATTCTCATCAATACGGACGTGGGTAACCCAACCGCGCCATTGATGGTGGCGCTTGGGAGATAAGCGAGTTTTACCAGGCTAGTGGGGACGCATAGTCTTCGCCCGCCTATATATAAGGGATAAGGATTCACCTTTTCACCTACGCCTTCTTCCTCCTTTGCTTATCCATCTCCGCGCACTCGAGCTCCAGCGCCCAAGTTCGCGCATCTCGCCTCGACCTTCTCCGACCATGTCCGGAGCGGGAGGTAAATGGTTGGCCTCCACCGTTAAGGAGGAGCACATCACAAAGTGGCGCAGCACCGGATACCTTTCCGGCGACGTCGCGCACCGGCTGCCCGACGAGGGGCAGCTCATCCCCACCCCCAGGCCCCATGAGAGGGTCGTTTTCCTCCCCCACTTCCTCCGCGGACTGGGCTTTCCACTTCACCCCTTTATCCGGGGGCTCATGTTCTACTACGGCCTGGATTTCCATGATCTGGCGCCGAACTTCATCCTCAACATCTCGGCGTTTATCGTCGTGTGCGAGGCCTTCCTTTGCATCCAGTCCCACTTCGGCTTGTGGCTCAAGACCTTCAATGTCAAGCCGAAGGTAGTGAAGGGCACTCAAGCGGAGTGCGGAGGCGCCATGTTGGGCAAGATGCCCAACGTCCTTTGGTTCGAAGGGGCCTTCGTGGAATCCGTCAAGGGGTGGCAGTTGGGGTGGTTCTATATCACCGAGCCGCGCGACCCTACATGGGCGGCGGCCCCCGAGTTCAGATCTGGTATCCCTACGCAGCTCACCTCCTAGAAAGAGAAGGGCTTGCTGTGGGGTAATTAGAAGGAGCTGACGGGACTCCAAGCCTGTATCCAGAAGCTGGTGAACAAGAAGCTCAGGCTGGTTAACGTGGTCCAAGTCATGCTCGTCCGCCGGATTCTCCCATGCCAAGAACGGGCATTCAATCTGTGGGAGTTCGATCCGGAACAGCACCAAGCGCTGAGCAAGATCTTCGACACAACGTACGAAGGCGCCTGGAGGGTGCTGTTTAAGGGCGCCGAAGCCCCCGCATCCGCGACGGAAGATCGCGGATTTCACTCGCAGCGTCCAGCTGACGAGGTAAGTGATTCTACCCCTTTACGGGACACTTGCTGTTAATAGTTCGACCCTAAGCGGGTTTTAATCTCCCTTTTCCTTTGACAGGAATGGATGAAGAAGGCCGAGCAGCTCATCTGCCCGGCTCCCATGCCAGAAGACCCAGTGGACGCCCGTCTAGCGGGGTTGCTGGTTCCGGCACCACACGTGGTGCCGGAGAAGAAGGCCAAGAAGGTGGCCACGGGTACTCGAAAGAGCTCCCGTTTTTAGGTGTCCGACGACTCCGAGGCGGATTCCTCCCCCGAAGATGAGGAGGAGGAAGAAGACTCTCTCCCAGAGGTGGGAGAGAAAAAGAGGAAGGCCTCCCCAACAGGGGAGGCCGAAGGGTCCAAGAGGGGAAGAACTATTCCCCCGGACAGCTCCGCCAACACCAACGTTGGCGATGAAGAGTGGCCCTCAAGGGCCAGGCCTCAAGCAAGATCGTAAGTGTCCGGATCCCTGAATGATCTGCGATTTCTTTTTGCCACATAGTGTCCTTCTAATGCCGCATACTGCCTGCAGTCCGGCCGACGATGATCTCCCTGCTTCATTGAGCGGGTCGTTGGCTGCGTCGGATGTGGAATCCATCCCAACTGCCTCCACTCCTCGCACCGCTGAGGACGCCGAGGTGGGATCCTGGGAAGGGACCCATCAGGAGGAGGCTCCGAAGGCACCGCAGGGCAGCCTCCTGGACTTTGCGCCGGACTCTACGCCAGAACCTGCAGTGGTTCCAGAGTCCGGCAGGCGGCCCCTTCGCAAGAAGGGCAAGACCGTGACACCGGCGGCCCCCGTCCAACCGGAGGCGCCGGACAACTTGTTGGAAGCGCTCAAAGGCGCTTCCATCGAGGAAGAACACCGCACTATCGTGAGTGCGGTGATTCAGAAGGTTCAGCTTGCCAAGAGCGGGCTGACCGAAGCCTGCAGCAGCCTTCTAACAGGCTTTGAGGTAAGAAGTTAAAATTATGTAATGTAATACCGCATAGACAGTAGCCCCTGATGCTCAGTTCGGCATTCGGAAAGAAAAGCCGGACTGAGGATCTAAAAAGATATACGCAGGGTTACTAAAAAATATGTCAATATGGGTTTGCAGGCTGCGCTGCTGACCTCTGCCGCACTGACTGCAGAGGTCGGTGCATTGAAGCAGGATCTCGAGCGGTCCGAGCAAGAGCTCGGCCGTGCCAAGAAGCAGCTCAAGGACAAAGAAGGTGAGTATCACCACTTTAGAGATTTACCTTACAGAAAAGGATTTAGGTTGCAATAAAAATGACAAGGATAACGTGGGTACTGCAGGGGCCACTAACGAGGTGGCAACCCTGAAGGAGGCTGTGTCCGCGGCCGAACGCAATGCGGCCGCGGAGCGAGCAGAGCGAGAGAAGCAGGAGGCGCGGGTGGCGGAAGTGCGGCAAGAGCTCCAGGCTCTCATGGAGAAGCATGAGAGTTTGGAGCGCGACTCAAAGACCCGAGAGTCCGAGCTCGCCTCGGCTCTCGAAAGTGCCAAGTCCGCCAAGGCCGAGGCCCGTAAGGCCCTTCATGAGGTTGAAGATGTGAAGAAGATAGTGGCGGGTAAGGCATTTTTCATGCAAATCAAGCATGTTAATGTAAACTACCTGACACTTACCCGAATTCGGAGCTCTCCAGGGGCATTTGCAGATCTACCGTGCAGTGTATCCGATGCCGCCGCATTCTACCGTGGCCAGGAGGGGAGCTCAACGGAGAAGGTCTTCTGGTCTCAGTATGCTGAGGCCGGCCATCCGGTGCCCCCTAGCGACCAGCTGAAGCAGCTGGTCGAGCTCCACAAGGCGGCTGAGGAGGCCATGAAGGGCCTCATATTCCGGCTGTGGCCTGGACAGGCCATGCCTGGGAGCTACTTCGGCCTCGTGCGGCGGTTGGTGGACGTGTGCCCCTGGGTGGAGATCGTCAAGCGCTCCACCTGTATTGAAGGTGCTCGTCGGGCCCTTGCCCGCGCAAAGGTGCACTAGGGCAGGCTAGATGCGGAGAGGCTTCTCACTGACCCGCCGCCAGCGGGCAAGGAGTATCGTACGCCCGAAATGTACTATAAGACTGTCCTGAAGGGTGCCCGCAATATTGCGGATGAGTGCCCCAGAGATGTAATTATTGAGTAAACTCGCTATGTATTATCCTGTGCGCTGAAAACTTTGTTCAGATGCAATTAAGCAACACTTGTTTAATTTAAAATATTACCTTCTGTGCGGCCGTTTATAAAATCTGAGAGATGGCAAGTCGTTGGCTTCAGCCCCCGAGCCGCAAGTGCTGGGGTGTTCGGGATAAACTTGAGCACTCTTGTTCCCATTTTTGGGTCCATCTAGGGAGGCGCTCAACACAACGAACAAGGCAACCGGACTTATAATGCTTGAACACTCTCACTTAGCCATAGAATTCTATAATTTTAAATTTCGGCGAAGCCCCTAGTATTTGGAAGACCGAATTCGGGGCGCTATCCACGCCTTCGTCAGACATTATCCGGTACTTCGCTCGAAGCGGCATGAGTCTTTAGGGACCCGAAAATACCTCTCGAACAGCGACCAGTCTCTTGCCTTATCATGCCAGTCAGTTTTAGCTTTCTCCACTGAGGCGCTCGCCCAGCTCAATCGGGGCGCAATCGCAGTGGTTCTCCCAGTGCCACCTTAGCCGACAGAACGGAACGTAAGGCACCAAAACGTGGGAGCCGGGCAAACCCAACTATTGACCCAAGACATGATTCGGAGTTGATTCATATAATGCTATAAGTTCGGGGTGCCACACTTGTGAAAGTGTTCGGACTTATCACACCATAATGCGGGGAACATAAGCCCCTGGTGTATTCGGCCGTACCAAAATATACGGGTGCAAGATGTCATTAATGAACATATGTGTAAAGTAATGTAATAATAGGCAAAAAATGCTGCATTATTTATTCAAGGAATTCTTCTATGAGTGCGGAAGGATACAAATAGTGCGTTAAGCAAGGGATTGGACTAAATAAACATGTCCCCCTCCAGGGGTGGGCTGCGGACTGGTGTATATAATCGAATTGAATGCTCGTAATGGAGACCACCTGAGTGTTCGTCGCAGCCTTCTTCCCTCCCTGGTTGTTGCATCGTGAGTTCGGCGGGTTCGCCGCCGGACAGAGCCCCTGTTGAACGGAGTCCTGTGCATATATATATAAAAAAGGAAAATAGAGAAAAAAAAGGCGACACACTTGTGAGCCCCTGGTGTGGTCGAGCCGCACTCTGGGTCTGTTGTGGTCGTGCCCCTCCCCCTAGGCCCATGGTATCTCCAGAGCATAGTGATGTACGTAGAGGGTTGGTCTTGCAATCATGCGAGGGCTGGGGTTGGGGCCGCATTGCTACGCGTGCTCGGAACGTGCCAGGTGGTCTTGGTTGATGTTGCTCCGGGCGCGTTTGGCCATGTCCGGCCTTTTAGCGGCCGGACTCGAAAATTGCCTTAGAAGGCTGCTCTGTACTTCTGCCGCGAGAGCCGCTGTATTTTCCTCCGTTCGGAGGGAGCGTTACGTATTTCTGTTGACCGTGATGACTCCACGAGGGCCTGGCATCTTGAGCTTGAGGTATGCGTAATGCGGCACCGCATTGAACTTTGCAAACGCGGTTCGTCCGACCAGAGCGTGATAGCCGCTGCGGAACGGGACTATGTCGAAGATTAACTCCTCGCTCCGGAAATTGTCCGGGGATCCGAAGACCACTTCCAGTGTGACTGAGCCTGTACAATTGGCCTCAACACCTGGTATGACGCCTTTAAAGGTCGTCTTTGTAGGTTTAATCCTTGAGGGGTCTATGCCCATCTTGCGCACCGTATCCTGATAAAGCAGGTTCAGGCTACTGCCGCCGTCCATCTGGACTCTCGTGAGGTGAAATCCATCGACGATTGGGTCTAAAACCAATGCGGCGAACCCGCCGTGACGGATACTGGTCGGATGGTCTCTTCGATCGAAAGTGATCGGGCAAGAGGACCATGGGTTGAACTTAGGGGCGACTGGCTCCATCGCATATATGTCCCTTAGTGCATGCTTCCGCTCCCTCTTGGGTATATGGGTTGCGTATATCATGTTCACCGTCCGCACTTGTGGGGGGAAACCCTTTTGTCTTCTACTGTTCGGCGGCCGGGTCTCTTCCTCATCATCGCTGTGCAGCCCCTTGTCATTGTTTTCGGCAATTAACTTGCCTGCCTGCTTGAATACCCAACAGTCTCTGTTGGTGTGATTAGCTGGCTTTTCGGGGGTGCCATGTATCTGGCATAAGCGGTCGAGTATTCGGTCCAAATTAGACGGACCCGGAGTGGTTCTTTTGAATGGCTTCTTCTGCTGACCGGGTTTAGAGCCTCGGAATCAGGTGTTGACTGTCGTATCCTCCTTGTCGTCGCCGTTAATGTGGCGTTTATTTTTGCTTCGATGCGACCTGCCATTGTGGTCCTTAGTGTCCGGACTGCCAGAATTTTTACTGAGGTTATTGCTGTGAGCTAGCCAGCTATCCTCTCGCGCACAGAAGCCGGTCATTAATGATGTGAGGGCTGCCATGGATTTCGGCTTTTCCTGTCCTAGGTGCCGGGCTAGCCACTCGTCGCGGATGTTATGTTTGAAAGCTGCGAGGGCCTCTGCATCCGGACAGTCGATGATTTGATTTTTCCTTGTTAAGAACCGTGTCCAGAACTATCTGGCCGATTCGTCTGGCTGCTGAATTATGTGGCTTAGGTCATCGGCGTCTGGTGGTCGCACATATGTGCCCTGGAAGTTGTCGAGGAATGCGGCTTCCAGGTCTTCCCAACACCCAATTGACTCTGCGGGCAAGCTGTTAAGCCAATGCCGAGCTGGTCCTTTAAGCTTGAGTGGGAGGTATTTGATGGCGTGGAGATCGTCGCCGCGGGCCATATGGATATGAAGGAGATAATCTTCAATCCAAACCGCGGGGTTTGTTGTGCCATCGTAGGATTCAATGTTTATGGGTTTAAACCCTTCAGGGATTTAATGGTCCATTATTTCATCAGTGAAGCATATCGGGTGTGCGGCGCCTCTATATTGAGCAATATCACGACGTAGCTCGAGTGAGTGTTGTCTGCTGTGTTTGGCCCGGCCGGGGTTGTTGTATCCGGCGCGACGGTATTTGTCGTGGGTCGTGGGGCGCCCACGTGATCCGTAGATGGATCTGGATTGCCTTGCTTTCTCCTCCAATATATCTCGCAAGTCCGGCGCATTCCCACTTGGCTTCGCACTTTTGGAGCGGTGCTGGGGTACGGTCTTGGTGGAGGGCCTGGATGCCTCTCTGTCGCGACCACAGGGTGGTCGGTCGGCCGTATTGTGCGTTGGTGATGAAGGTATGTATGCTTCTTCCTCTAATCTAGGGAGCAACTTGCATTTTGGGTAACTTTTGGAGGGACGTTCGAGTTCATACTCTTCGGCCGTGAGGACCTCGATCCATCGATCGGGCAGCAGTTCCTGATCAGCTTGAAGCTGCTGCTGCTTTTTCTTTCGGCTATTTGCCGTGGCGATAAGCCTGCATTTAAAACGCTCTTGTTCGACGGGATCCTCTGGCACGACGAATTCGTCATTGTTGAGGCTTGCCTCGTCTTCGGAGGGAGGTATGTAATTATCATCCTCGACCTCTTCGTCTGCCGCTCTCTCGCGAGGGCTTGCTTCTGCATCCTCCTGCGCTGAATCTTGCTGGAGGGGATTGTCTTCGGCACTGTCTGGGGTGTTATTATCTCCTGTGCCGGAATCTCCATTCTTGCTGTGGCGGGATTTAGAGCGGCGCCGTTGGCATCGGTGCTTGGGCTGTTTCTTTAGGGAATCTGCCTCCGCTGCTTCTTCACCGTCCCCATCTTTTGGGGTGTCCACCATGTATATGTCATATGACGAGGTGGTCTTCCAGTGCCCTGTAGGCGCTGGTTCTTGTTCGTCTCGGGCATCGTCGTCCATACCGTCGATGTCTTCGTAGTCATAGTCTAGCATGTCGGTTAGATCGTCGACAGTGGCTACAAAGATGTCCGCCGCGGTGAACTCCATGATCGGCGCCCAATCAGATTCGATTGGCAAGGGCGCAGGAGGTTCGGAGTCCGGCAGGGAGTCCGGCACCTCGGAGTCACGAGCTTTATAGGGGACAAGGTCAGAGTTCGGCTCCATCGCCGTAGAAGTTGCAGCCCCCGAGGCAGTGTCCAGCCACCGGTCCTCGATCGGCGTGATCGGCTCCGGACTAAGGGCCGGAGCGGATTCGTGTGCGGCCACCAAGGCACCATCCGGCGGCAGAGCTAAATCATGCCCATCGTGACAGCATGGCATGCTCGGCTGCGGCTCGAGTCCGTCGAAGATCAAGTCCCCGCGGATGTCGGCCGTGAAGTTTAGGCTTCCGAGCCTGACCTGATGGCCAGGGGCGTAGCTTCCGATCTGCTCCAGATGGACAAGTGAATTAGCCCGCAATGCGAAGCCGCCGAATACGAAGATCTGTCCGAGGAGAAAAGTCTCACCCGGGACGGTGTTGCTGTTGGTTGAAGAAGCCATCGAGCCTATCGGCGACGACACAGAGGAACTCTCAATGAAAGCACCAATGTCGGTGTCAAAACCGGTGGATCTCGGGTAGGGGGTCCCGAACTGTGCGTCTAGGCGGATGGTAACAGGAGACAAGGGACATGATGTTTTACCCAGGTTCGGGCCCTCTTGATGGAGGTAAAACCCTACGTCCTGCTTGATTAATATTGATGATGTGTATTACAAGAGTGGATCTACCACGAGATCAAGGAGGCTAAACCCTAGAAGCTAGCCTATGGTATGATTGTTGTAATGGAGCTTATGTCCTACGGACTAAAGCCCTCCGGTTTATATAGACACTGGAGAGGGCTAGGGTTACACAGAGTCGGTTACAATGGTAGGAGATCTACATATCCGTATTGCCAAGCTTGCCTTCCATGCCAAGGAAAGTCCCATCCGGACACGGGACGGAGTCTTCAATCTTGTATCTTCATAGTCTTGGAGTCCGGCGGACGATGATAGTCTGGCTGTCCGGACACCCCCTAATCTAGGACTCCCTCACTGACGCTGATGGTAATATAACTGTCTATAAAGCTCGACTAGTTGCGAAAGGTTTTTGACAAGTTCAAGGGGTTGACTACGATGAGACTTTCTCACCCGTAGCGATGCTTAAGTCTGTCCGAATCATGTTAGCTATTGCTGCATTTCATGATTATGAAATTTGGCAAATGGATGTCAAAACTGCATTCTTGAATGGATTTCTGGAAGAAGAGTTGTATATGATGCAGCCAGAAGGTTTTGTTGATCCAAAAAGTGCTAACAAAGTGTGCAAGCTCCAGCGATCCATTTATGGACTGGTGCAAGCATCTCGGAGTTGGAATAAACGCTTTGATAGTGTGATCGAGGCATATGGTTTTATACAGACTTTTGGAGAAGCCTGTATTTACAAGAAAGTGAGTGGGAGCTCTGTAGCATTTCTGATATTATATGTAGATGACATATTATTAATTGGAAATGATATAGAATTTCTGGATAGCATAAAGGGATACTTGAATAAAAGTTTTTCAATGAAAGACCTTGGTGAAGCTGCTTACATATTGGGCATCAAGATCTATAGAGATAGATCAAGACGCTTGATAGGACTTTCACAAAGCACATACCTTGATAAAATTTTGAAAAAGTTCAAAATGGATCAGGCAAAGAAAGGGTTCTTGCCCGTGCTTCAAGGTGTGAAGTTGAGTCAAACTCAATGCCCGACCACAACAGAAGATAGAGAGAAAATGAAAAATGTTCCCTATGCTTCAGCCATAGGCTCTATCATGTATGCAATGCTGTGTACCAGACCTGACGTATGGTTAGCAATAAGTTTGGCAGGAAGGTACCAAAGTAATCCAGGAGTGGATCACTGGACAGCGGTCAAGAACATCCTGAAATACCTGAAAAGGACTAAGGATATGTTTCTCGTATATGGAGGTGATAAAGGGCTAGTCGTAAATGGTTACGTCGATGCAAGCTTTGACACTGATCCGGACGATTCTAAATCGCAAACCGGATACGTGTTTTTATTAAACGGTGGAGCTGTAAGTTGGTGCAGTTCTAAACAAAGTGTCGTGGCGGGATCTACATGTGAAGCGGAATACATAGCTGCTTCCGAAGCAGCAAATGAAGGAGTCTGGATGAAGGAGTTCATTTCCGATCTAGGTGTCATACCTAGTGCATCAGGACCAATGAAGATCTTCTGTGACAATACTGGTGCAATTGCCTTGCCAAAGGAATCCAGATTTCACAAGAGGACCAAGCACATCAAGAGACGCTTCAATTCCATTCGGGACCAAGTCCAAGTGGGAGACATAGAGATTTTCAAGATACATACGGATCTGAATATTGCAGACCCGTTGACTAAGCCTCTCTCACGAGCAAAACATGATTAGCACCAAGACTCCATGGGTGTTAGAATCATTACTATGTAATCTAGATTATTGACTCTAGTGCAAGTGGGAGACTGAAGGAAATATGCCCTAGAGGCAATAATAAATTTATTATTTATTTCCTCATATAATGATAAATGTTTATTATTCATGCTAGAATTGTATTAACCGGAAACATGATACATGTGTGAATACATAGACAAACATAACGTCACTAGTATGCCTCTACTTGACTAGCTCATTTATCAAAGATGGTTATGTTTCCTAACCATAGACATGTGTTGTCATTTGATTAATGGGATCACATTATTAGGAGAATGATGTGATTGACATGACCCACTCCGTTAGCCTAGCACTTGATCGTTTAGTATATTGCTATTGCTTTCTTCATGACTTATACATGTTCCTGAAACTATGAGATTATGCAACTCCCGTTTACCGGAGGAACACTTTGGGTACTACCAAACGTCACAACGTAACTGGGTGATTATAAAGGAGTACTACAGGTGTCTCCGAAGGTACATGTTGAGTTGGCGTATTTCGAGATTAGGTTTTGTCACTCCGATTGTCGGAGAGGTATCTCTAAGCCCTCTCGGTAATGCACATCACAATAAGCCTTGAAAGCAATGTGACCAATGAGTTGGTTACGGGATGATGCATTACGTAACGAGTAAAGAGACTTGCCGGTAATGAGATTGAACTAGGTATTGGATACCGACAATCAAATCTCGGGCAAGTAACATACCGATGACAAAGGGAACAACGTATGTTGTTATGCGGTTTGACCGATAAAGATCTTCGTAGAATATGTAGGAACCAATATGGGCATCCAGGTTCCGCTATTGGTTATTGACCGAGAATAGTTCTAGGTCATGTCTAGATAGTTCTCGAACCTGTAGGGTCCGCGCGCTTAACGTTACGATGACAGTTTTATTATGAGTTTATAAGTTTTGATGTACCGAAGTTTGTTCGGAGTCCCGGATGCAATGACGAACATGACGAGGAGTCTCGAAATGGTCGAGACATCAAGATTGATATATTGGAAGCCTATGTTTGGACATCGGAAGTGTTCCGGGTGAAATCGGCATTTTACGGGAGTACCGGGGGGTTACCGGAACCCTCCCGGGGGTTATTGGGCCTACATGGGCCATAAGGGAGAAGAGGAGAGGAGGCAATACGAGGGCCGCACGCCCTCCCCTCCCTAGTCCGAATAGGACAAGGAGAGGGGGGCGGCGCCCCCCCTTCCTTCCCCTCCTCCTCCTCCTTCCCCCTTCTCCTACTCCAACTAGGAAAGAAGGGAGTCCTACTCCCGGTGGGAGTAGGACTCCCCCCTTGGCGCGCCCTCCTTGGCCGGCCGCCTCCTCCCCCTGGCTCCTTTATATACGGGGGCGGGGGGCACCCTAGACACACAAGTAGATCTACGGATCGTTCCTTAGCCGTGTGCAGTGCCCCCCTCCACCATATTCCACCTCGGTCATATCGTCGCGGAGTTTAGGCGAAGCCCTGCACCGGTAGAACATCATCATCGTCACCACGCCATCGTGCTGACGGAACTCATCCCCGAAGCTTTGCTGGATCGGAGCCCGGGGATCGTCATCGAGCTGAACGTGTGCTGAACTTGGAGGTGCCGTACGTTCGGTGCTTGGATCGATCAGATCGTGAAGACGTACGACTACATCAATCGCGTTGTGCTAACGCTTCCGCTTACAGTCTATGAGGGTACATGGACAACACTCTCCCCTCTCGTTGCTATGCCATCACCATGATCTTGCGTGTGCGTAGGAAAATTTTGAAATTACTACGTTCCCCAACAGTTACATGCCTCAAGTCAAGTCCAGTAACAAGAACAAGAAGGATTCTTCCTCTAGTAGTAACAATAATCATGTTAAATCTAATGTTGTTGCTTCTAGTAGTTCTCCTCATTCCACTCATGATTCTCTTAGCCAAGTTACACTTGAGCAAGAAAATAGCTTATTGAAGGGAATTATAGAGAAAGGTGTTTACAAGAGCCTTGCCGGGAGTAAGCAATTCGAGGAAATTTTACGCAAGCAAGGAAGGCACCGGAAGAACCAAGGTGTTGGTTTTGAATGAAAGTTTAATGCGAATGGAGTTGAGTGGGAAGAAGATCAATATCCCAAGAGGAAGTTTGCTCCTCAACAAGATAAGTATGATCCTACTTCCTTAAAAGGGACACAAGCTCAAGATGATCTTCCACCACAAGACCACAAGCAAAAAGGCAAGGATGAGCTTCAAGAGAAGATTGATGCATTTGAAGAAGCTCCCAAGGCCTTGGTCAAGTGGATTCCCAAGACTACGTCAAGTTCTACTTCACCAAGTACGACTACAACCCCAAGGATTCCCATCAAGATGGTGTGGATCCCGAAGAAGAAGAACTGGAGAGTTCTTGAGGGTGACTCCGCCAAAATACTTCACTCATATCATTTTGTCAAGGACAAGTGCAATCAACTTCCACATCTTGCACTAGTTCATGGAGTCACAAACCCTCTTGTTGGTAAGACAAGGGACAAGGTAACCTAATGCTTTCATAGATATCATTTTGTGTATGCATCACTCTATGTCTATGGATATCCTTGTTTGTTCCTTGTGGGACTAACCCGTGCAGGTCTTGAAAGTGCAACTCACTCCAAAGGATTCCTCCAAATGATCTACATCGACATTGAGCATCCACATCTTCAACACCTACATGAAGTCATCATCGACAAACCCAAGGTTAGTTAATCCCTCTAAGGGGGGATCTCACATCTAGGGGGAGCTTTACTCTAAGAATTGAGTTAAAGCAACTCTAATGGTGTGAACACATCAATGCATTATGTAAAAGTGGCAACCCAACTTGAGCTTAAACGATGAGTATGACCTATGATCAAATGTTCTCATTTGACTCCTAAGTCAATATACTCATATATAGATGACGTAGTCATCGCCAATTGCTTGATAGATGCTAGAATGGTTGTGCATGCTTTGCCACATATTTAATTTGTCATTTTATTGTGAAGATACAAGATAGAAGACTTCGTCCCGTGTCCGGATGGGACTCTCCTTGGCGTGGAAAGCAAGCTTGGCGATTCGGATGTAGATCTCCTCCTCTGTAAACCGACCTTGTGTAGCCCTAGCCCCCTCTGGTGTCTATATAAACCGGAGGGTTTAGTCCGTAGGACATGATCAATAATCATACCATAGGCTAGCTTCTAGGGTTTAGCCTCTCTGATCTCGTGGTAGATCAACTCTTGTAATACTCATATCATCAAGATCAATCAAGAAGGAAGTAGGGTATTACCTCCATCGAGAGGGCCCGAACCTGGGTAAATATTGTGTCCCCAGCCTCCTATCACCATTTGCCTTAGACGCACAGTTCAGGACCCCCTACCCCGAGATCCGCCGGTTTTGACACCGACATTGGTGCTTTCATTGAGAGTTCCTCTGTGTCATCGCGATAAGGCTCAATGGCTTCTCCAACCTTCAACAACGCCGTCCTGGGTGGGCCTTTTCTCCCCGGATAGATCTTCGTGTTCGGCGGCTTCGCACTGCGTGCCAACTCGCTTGGCCATCTGGAGCAGATCGATAGCTACGCCCCTGGCCATCAGGTCAGGTTTAGAAACCTAAACTACACTGCCGACATCCGCGGAGACCTGATCTTCGACGGATTCGGGCCCGCGTCAGGAGCGTTGAATAATCGCGACGTGCATCACATAGATCTGCAGTCGGTTAGTATTCGGAATATTGCGCCTACTGCAGCTCCGGACTTTGCTCCAGAGCAAGTCGTGCCTTCCGAGGACGGGTGGATGGATCCCGCCCCGGAGTCCGCACACTCATTGGCGTTGGAGCCGAACGCAGACTCCTCTCCTAAGGAAATCTATATTTCCGGATCCCCGGACTCGTCTCCGGCAGTGTGCTCCGGACCGCGCGCACTCGTGCCCACCGAATCCAACTGGGCTCGAGTAATGGAGTTTGCCACCGTGGATATCTTTCAGCACTCACCCTTCGGAGACGCGCTGAATTCATTAAGGTCTCTCTCTTTGTGAGGAGACACCTGGCCGAACTATGTCCGGCTTGAATGGGAAGTTGGCGACGAAGAAATTCGTTACCCACCCACCACCCACTTAGTAGCCATGGTCGACGACTTGACCGACGTGCTTAACTTCGACTCCGAAGACATCGATGGCATAGACGACGATGCAGGAGAAGAACAGAAACCACCGCCCACAGGGCGCTGGACTGCCACCTCTTCATATGATATATATATGGTGGATACTCCCAAAGAAACCAATGGCGATGAGGCCACGGGAGAAAACCCCTCGGGGAAGAAAGCAAAACATGGGCGTCATCGGCGCCGCTCCAAGCCTCGCCACAACAATACCGACACTGGAGAAGAAAAGCCAGATGGTGACGAGGAGGAGTACGATCCTGATCAACCCACCTTCGAGCAAGCCGCATAGGAACACAGGCTGGCTAGCCCAGACGAACAGGCAACAGACGGATACTTGGAGGATGATAACTATATGCCTCCCTCCAAGGACGAGGTGAGCCTCGGTGATGACGTGTTTGGAATACTAGAGGATCCCATAGAGCAGGAGCGCTTCAAGCGTCGGCTTATAGCCACTGCAAGAAGCCTGAAAAAGAATCAGCAGCAGCTCCAAATTGACCAAGATCTGCTCGCAGACAGATGGACCGAAGTCCTGGCGGCCGAGGAATACGGATTCGAACCCCCAAGCAGGGGATACCCAAAACACAAACCGCTCGAAGAAGAGGCCGAAGAGCCTGAAAATCCAGCACAGAACGAGGCTGACCGGCCACCACGTGCCCGGGATAAAATGGCATTTCAGGCCGGACACCAGCCCGCACCCCCACAATGGTTCACTACGGCCCGGGGCAGTGTGCAGGACATGTGAGACATATTGGATAACAACGCAGGACAACCAAGATCGATCTACGGATCACAGGGGCGCGCCATAGCTCGGGACACTGATTGCCACGCCGGATACAACGCTGGTAAATCCGGCCAGGCCGGACATTACCGACCAGACCCAATCGGACTATGCTGCAATATAGCTCGGCATAGAGGCGCCACGCACCCCCTCTGCTTCACTGATGAAGTAATGGAACATGAATTCCCAGAAGGGTTTAAACCCATCAACATCGAGCCATACGATGGCACAACAGACCCCGCGGTGTGGATTCGGGATTTTCTTCTCCACATTCACATGGCCCGCGGTGATGACCTACATGCCATCAAGTACCTCCCACTCAAGCTTAAAGGGCCATCCAGACACTGGTTGAATAGCCTGCCAGCAAACTCCATTTGCAGTTGGGAAAATCTCGAGGACGCATTCCTCGATAACTTCCAGGGCACCTATGTGCGACCACCGGATGCTGATGACTTAAGTCACATTACCCAACAGCCCGGAGAGTCAGCCAGGAAATTCTGGACTCGGTTCCTAACTAAGAAGAACCAAATTGTCGACTGTTCGGACACCGAGGCCCTGGCGGCCTTTAAGCATAATATCCGTGACGAGTGGCTTGCCTGACACCTCGGCCAAGAAAAACCGAAGACCATGGCGGCACTCACGACACTAATGACCCACTTTTGCATGGGCGAGGACAGTTGGCTTGCTCGCAGCAACACCATGCAGGAAACCCTGGCACTTCAGATACCCGTGACAGTAAGGGAAAGCCGTGGCGCAACAAACACAAGCGCCGGAAAAATGGCGACAACGCTGAGGATACGGCAATCAATGCCAGATTCAGCAACTCCAAATCCGGTCAGCGGAAGAAGCCGTTCAAAAGACACAATCTGGGGCCGTCCAGTCTGGACCGCATACTCGACCTCTCGTGCCAGATTCACGGCACCCCTGATAAACCAGCCAATCACACTAACAGAGATTGTTGGGTGTTCAAATAGACCGGCAAGATAAATGCCGAGAACAAGGACAAGGGATGCACAGCAATGATGACGAGGAGCCCCGGCGTCCGAACACTGGAGGACAGAAGAAATTTCCTCCCCGGGTAAAAACGGTGAACGTGATCTATGCCACTCACATCCCCAAATGGGAGCAAAAGCGTGCACTAAGGGACGTTGTCGGTGTCAAAACCGGCGGATCTCGGGTAGGGGGTCCCGAACTGTGCGTCTAGGCGGATGATAACAGGAGACAAGGGACACGATGTTTTTACCCAGGTTCGGGCCCTCTCGGCGGAGGTAAAACCCTACTCCTGCTTGATTAATATTGATGATATGGGTAGTACAAGAGTAGATCTACCAGGAGATCAAGGAGGCTAAGCCCTAGAAGCTAGCCTATGGTATGATTTTTGTTCGTCCTACGGACTAAAACCCTCCGGTTTATATAGACACCAGAGAGGGCTAGGGTTACACAGAGTCGGTTTCAATGGTAGGAGATCTACATATCCGTATCGCCAAGCTTGCCTTCCACGCCAAGGAAAGTCCCATCCGGACACGGGACGGAGTCTTCAATCTTGTATCTTCATAGTCTTGGAGTCCGGCCAAAGATGATAGTTCGGCTATCCGGACACCCCCTAGTCCAGGACTCCCTCAGTAGCCCCTAACCCAGGCTTCAATGACGACGAGTCCGACGCGCATATTGTCTTTGACATTGCAAGGCGGGTTCCTCCTCCGAATAATTCATAGAAGATTTTGAAGACCAGGATAGTGTCCGGCTCTGCAAAATAAGTTCTACATACCACCCTAGAGAGAATGATATTTACACAAGTTCAATCTGCTGACGTATTTCGTGGCATGATGTCACACCACGGCCAAGCCTTTGTTCGAATTGTTTTTATTGTTCCACCTCAGCACGTTTAGCGAAGCGGTTTCCTTGGCACGTCTTGTCGAAGCAGAGATCGTGTCCCCTTATTCCGGGATTCTCATTAATACGGGCGTGGGTAACCCAACCGCGCCATTGATTACGACGCTTGGGAGATAAGCGAGTTTTACCAGGCTGGTGGGGACGCACAGTTTTCGTCCATCCATATAAGGGGATAAGGATCCATCTTTTTACCTACGCCTTCTTCCTCCTTTTCTTATCCATTTCCGCGTACTCGAGCTCCAGTGCCCAAGCCCGCACATCTCGCCTCGACCTTCTCCAACCATGTCCGGAGCGGGAGGCAAGTGGATGGCCTCCTCCATCACGGAGGGGCACATCAAAAGGCTGCGCAAGGCCGGATACTTGTCCAGCGACATTGCGCATCGGCTCCCCAACGAGGGGCAGCTCATCCCCACCCCCAGGCCCCATGAGAGGGTGGTGTTCCTTCCCCATTTCCTCCGCGGACTGGGATTCCCACTCCACCCATTTGTCCGAGGGCTCATGTTCTACTATGGCCTGGTTTTTGATGATCTGGCCCCGAATTTCATCCTCAACATCTCGGCGTTCATCGTTGTGTGCGAGGCCTTCCTCTGCATCCAGCCCCACTTCGACTTATGGATGAAGACTTTTAATGTCAAGCCGAAGGTAGTGGGCGGCCGCCAAGCGGAGTGCGGAGGCGCCATGGTGGGCAAGATGCCCAACGTCACATGGCTCGAGGGCGCCTTCTTGGAAACCATCAAAGGGTGGCAATCGGCATGGTTCTACATCACCGAGCCGCATGACCCTGAATGGGCAGCGGCCCCCGAATTTAGATCTGGCATCCCCACACAGCTCACCTCCTGGAAAGAGAAGGGCCTGTCATGGGGCGATTCGGAGGAGCTGACCGGACTCCAATCCTGTGTCCAAACCCTGGTGAACAAGAAGCTCAAGCTTGTCAACGTAGTCCAGGTCATGCTCATCCGCCGGATTCTCCCGTGCCAACAACGGGCTTTCAACTTGTGGGAGTTCGATCCGGCACAGCACCAGACCTTGAGCAGGCTTTTCGACACTACGTACGAAGATGCCTGGAAGGTGCTGTTCAAGGGCGCCAAGGCTCCCGCATCCACTACCGAAGATCGCGGATTCAGCTCGCAGCGTCAAGCCGGTGAGGTAAGCCATTTTACCCTTTACGGGACACTTGTTTTCCATAATTTGACTCTATGCAGGATCTAAACTCCCTTTACCTTTAACAGGCCTGGCAGAAGATGTCCGGGCAGGTTAACTGTCCGGCTCCCTTGCCCGAAGACCCAGCGGACGCCCAATTAACGGGGCTGCTGGTTCCGGCGCCTTACGTGGTGCCGGAGAAGAAGGCCAAGAAGAAGGCCACGGGAACTCGGAGGAGTTCCCGGCGCCAGGTGTTATCGGGCTCATCGTCTGATGACTCCGAGGTGGACTCCTCCCGCGAAGAAGAGGAGGAGAAAAAAGAGGCCTCTCCCCCAGCGGGGGGAGAGAATAAGAGAAAGGCTTCCCCAACGGGGGAGGCCGAAGGGTCCAAGAAGGGAAGGACCCTTCTTCCGGACTGTTCCACCAACGCCGACGACGGCGAAGAGGAGTGGCCCTCGAGGGCCAAGCCCCTGGCGAGATCGTAAGTGTCCGGATTCCATAATAACTCATGATTTCTCTTTTGTCGCATAGTGTCTTCTAACACCGAATACAACCCTGTTGCCCGCCCAAGGACAATCTCCCCGCTTTGTCGAGCGGGTCCCTGGGTTCGTCGGATGTGAATAGCACTTAACTTCCGACCGCCTCCTCCCCTCGTGACGCAGACGACGCCGAGGTGGGGTCCCAGAAGGGGCCCAGCCAGGAGGAGGTGGTCCTGGAGGCGCCGCAAGGCGACCTTCCGGACTTTGGGCGAAAAGAGGGCGGAACCCCCGAGGGTTCCAAGTTCGGCCCTGTGCCGCACTCCGTACCGGAACTTGTAGTGGTTCCAAAGTCCGGCGGGTGGCCCCTTCGTAAGAAGGGCGAGACTGCGACGCCGGTGTCCTCCGTCCAACCGGAGGCGCCGGATAATTTGCTGGAGGTGCTCAACGGCGCTTCCATCGACGAGGAGCACCGCACTGTTATGAGTGCGGTGATCCAGAAAGTTCAGTGCGCCAAGAGCGGGCTGACTGAAACCTGTACCAGCCTTCTAACAGGCTTTGAGGTAAGTAATTTAAGATATGTAAAAATAGTACCGCATAGACAGTAGCCCCTGATGCTCAGTTTGGTGTTCGGAAAGAAAAGCCGAACTGATGATCTAAAAAGATATATGCAGGAGTCTAACGCAAATATGTCAATATGGGAATGCAGGCTGCGCTGCTGACCTTTGCCGCACTGACTGCGGAGGTCAATGCATTGAAGCAAAGCCTCGAGCGGTCCGAGAACGAGATCGGCCGTGCCAAGAAGCGGCTCAAGGACAAGAAAGGATTTGGTTGCAAAAAATGACAGGAATAACGTGGGTATTGTAGGGGACACGAACAAGGTGGCGACCCTGAAGGAAGCTGTGTCCGAGGCCGAACGCAATGCGGCCACGGAACGCACCGAGCGAGAGAAGCAGGAGGCGCGGGTGGCGGAGGTGCGGCAAGAGCTCCAGGCTCTCGTGGAAAAACACGAGAGTTTGGAGCATGACTCGAAGACTCGAGAGTCCGAGCTTGCCTCGGCTCTTGAGAGTGCCAAAGCCGCCAAGGCCGAAGCCCAAAAAGCCCTCCAGGAAATTGAGGCGATAAAGAAGATAGCGGCGGGTAAGGCATTCTTCATGCAAAGCAAGCACGTGAAAGTGAATTACTTGTTACTTACCCGAGTCCGAAGCTCTCCAGGAGCATTCGCAGATCTGCCCTGCAGTGCGTCCGATGCTGCCGCATTCTACCGGGCCAAGGAAGGAAGCTCGACGGAGAAGGTATTCTGGTCTCAGTATGCTGAGGCCGGACATCCGGTGCCCCTTAGCGACCAGCTGAAGTAGCTGGTCGAGCTCCACAATGTGGCCCAACAGGCCATGAAGGGCCTCATAGTTCGGCTATGGCGAAAAGAAGACATGCCTAGGAGCTACTTCGGTCTGGTGCGGCGGCTGGTGGACGTTTGTCCATGGGTTGAAGTCATCAAGCACTCCGTCTGCATTGAAGGTGCCCGTCGGGCCCTTGCCCATGCTAAAGTGCACTGGGGCAAGATGGACGCCGAGAAGCTTGTGACGGACGCGCCACCACCATGCAAGGAGTATCGCACGCCCGAGATGTACTATAAGGGTGTCCTGAAGGGTGCCTGCCTTATAGCGGGTGAATGCTCCAAAGATGTAATTTTTTAGTAGACTCACATTTTGTTATCCTGTGCGCTGAAAACTTTGTTCATATGCGCTAAGCAACGCTTGTTAATTTCAAATATTACCTTCTGTGCGGCCGTTTATCAAATTTGAGAGATGGCAAGTCGTTGGCTTCTGCCCCCATGCCACGAGTGCTGGGGTGTTCGGGATAAACTTGAGCGCTCTTTTTCCCATTTTTGGGTCCTTCGAGGGAGGCGCTCAACACAATGAGCGAGGCAACCGGACTTATAATGCTTGAACACTCCCACTTAGCCATAGAATTCTATAATTTTAAATTTCGGCGAAGCCCCTAGTGTTCGGAAGGCTGAATTCGGGCGCTATCCACGCCTGGGCTGGACAAAGCCGGCTCCTCGCTTTAAGCGGCATAAGTCTTTAGGGACTCGAAAAAACCTCTCGAACAGCGACCGGCTCTTGCCCCATCATGACGGTCCGTTTTAGCTTTCTCCACTGAGGTGCTCAACCCAGCTCAACTGGGGCACAATCGCAGTGGTTCTCCCAGCGCTACCTTAGCCGATATAGCGGAACATAAGGTACCAAAACATGGGAGCCGGGCAAACCCAACTATTGACCCAAGACATGATTCGGAGCCGATGAATATAATGCTATAAGTTCGGGGTGCCGCACTTGTGAAAGTGTTCGGACTTATCACACCATACTTTGGGGAACTTAAGCCCCTGGTGTATTTGGCCGTACCAAAGCGTACGGGTGCAACATGTCATAAATGAACATATATAGATAGAAAAAGGAATGCAATGATAGGCAAAAAGCGATGCATTGTTTATTCAAAAAATACTGCAATGAAAGTAGAACGATACAAATAGTGCGGTAAGCGAGGGATGGGACTATTTAACATGCCCCCCTCCAGGGGTAGGCTGCGGAATGGTATGCAAAACAGGTATAATGCTCGTAATGGAGACACTTGGATACTTGATGTAGCTTTTCTGCTTCCCTGGCTGTTGCATTGTGAGTTCGGCAAGTCTACTGCCGGACAGGGCTTCTGGAAATGGAGTCCTGAAAATAAGAAGAAAGAAAAAATGACACAATTGGGAGCCCCTGGTGTGGTTGAGCCGCACTCTGGGCATTCCGTGGTCGTGCCCCTCCCCGTGTGCCCATGGTATCCCCAGAGCATAGTTATGTACGCGTGGTACTGGTTTCGCGATTTCGCGAGGGCTAGGGTTGGGGCCGCATTGCTACGCATGCTCGGAACGTGCCAGGTGGTCTTGTTGTAGGTTACTCCGGGTGCGCTTGACGGTGTCCGGCCGCTTAACAGCCGGACTCGAGAATTGCCCTAAGAGGCTGCTTTGTACTTCCGCTGCGAGAGCCGCTGTATGCTCTTCCATTCGGAGAGAGCGTTCGGTGTTTCCGTTGACCGTAATGACTCCTCTAGGGCATGGCATCTTGAGCTTGAGGTATGCATAGTGCGGCACCGCATTGAACTTTGCAAATGCGGTTCGTCCGAGCAGAGCATTGATAGCCGCTGCGGAACGGGACTATGTCGAAGATTAACTCCTCGCTTCGGAAGTTATCCGGGGATCCGAAGACCACTTCAAGTGTGACTGAGCCTGTACAGTTGGCCTCTACACCTGGTATGACGCCTTTGAAGGTCGTCTTTGTGGGTTTAATCCTTGAGGGGTCTATGCCCATCTTGCACATTGTATCCTGATAAACCAGGTTCAGGCTGCTGCCACCGTCCATCAGAACTCTAGTGAGGTGAAATCCGTCGACGATTGGGTCTAAAACCAATGCGGTGAATCCGCCATGGCGGATGCTAGTGGGATGGTCCCTTCGATCAAAAGTGATCGGGCAGGAGGACCACGGATTGAACTTTGGGGCGACTGGCTCCATCGTGTATACGTCCCTGAGTGCACGCTTCCGCTCCCTTTTGGGTATGTGGGTTGCGTATATCATGTTCACCGTCCGCACTTGTGGGGGGAAACCCTTCTGTCCTCTATTGTTCGGCGGCCAGGTCTCTTCCTCGTCATCGCTATGCAGCCCCTTGTCATTGTTTTCGGCAATTAACTTGCCTGCCTTCTTGAACACCCAACAATCCCTGTTGGTGTGATTGGCTGGCTTTTCGGGGGTGCCGTGTATCTGGCACAAGCGATCGAGTATCCGGTCCAAATTGGACGGGCCCGGAGTAGTTCTTTTGAATGGCTTTTTCCGCTGACCGGGTTTAGAGCCTCTGAATCCGGTGTTGACTGTCGTATCTTCAGTATTATCGCCATTGATGCGGCGCTTGTGCTTATTGCGACGCGACCTGCCATTGCTGTCCTTGGTATCCGAACTACCGGAGTTTTTGGTCAAGCTGTTATTGCGAGCTAGCCAGCTGTCCTCTCCCGCGCAGAAGCGGGTCATGAGTGATGTGAGGGCTGCCATGGATTTCGGCTTTTCCTGTCCTAGGTGCCAGGCAAGCCACTCATCACGGATGTTATGTTTGAAGGCTGCAAGGGCCTCTGCATCTGGACAGTCAACAATTTGATTTTTCTTGGTTAAGAACCGTGTCCAGAATTGTCTGGCCGATTCATCTGGGTACTGAATTATGTGGCTTAGGTCATCGGCGTCTGGTGCTCGCACATATGTGCCCTGGAAGTTATCAAGGAATGCGGCTTCCAGGTCTTCCCACCCAATTGATTCTGCTGGCAAGCTGTTGAGCCAATGCCGAGCTGGTCCTTTAAGCTTGAGTGGGAGGTATTTGATGGCGTGTAGATCATCACGGCGGGCCATGTGGATGTGAAGGCGATAGTCCTCGATCCAAACTGCAGGATCTGTTGTGCCGTCGTATGATTCAATGTTCACGGGTTTGAAACCCTCAGGGATTTGATGATCCATTACTTCGTCTGTGAAGCATGCGGCGCCTCTGTATTGGGCTATATCACGACGCAGCTCAAACGAGCTTTGTCTACTGTGTTCGACCCGGCCGGCATTGCTGTATCCGGCATGACGGTTGTCGTCACGTATCGTGGGGTGCCCACGCGATCCGTAGATCGATCTTGTTTGTCTTGCCTTATCCTCCAATATGTCTCGTAAGTCTGGCGCATTCCCCCGTGGCTTTGTACTTTTCGAGCGACGCCGGGGTGCGGCTTTAGTGAAGGGCCTAGAGGCCTCTCTGTCGCGGCCACGAGGTGGCCGGTCGGCCGTATTGTGCGCTGGTGATGTAGGTTTATGTGCTTCCTCCTCCAATCGGGGTAGCAGCTTGCGTTTTGGGTAGCTTTTGGAGGGGCGTTCGAGTTCATGCTCTTCGGACGCAAGGACTTCAGTCTATCTGTCGGCTAGCAAGTCTTGGTCAGCTCTAAGCTGTTTCTGCTTTTTCTTGAGGCTGCTTGCCGTGGCCATAAGCCTGCGTTTGAAACGCTCTTGTTCGACGGGATCCTCAGGCATGACAAATTCGTCGTCGTCGAGGCTTGCCTCGTCTCCGGAGGGAGGCATATAATTATCCTCCTCTACCTCTCTGTCTGCCGCTCTCTCATGAGGGCTAGTTTCTCCATCCTCCTGTGCTGAATCTTGCTGGAGGGGGTTGTCTTCGGCACTGTCCGGGGTGTTATTGTCTCCGGTGTCGGAATCTCCATTTTTGTTGTGGCGGGATTTAGAGTGGCGCCACTGACGCTGGCGCTTGGGCTGTTTCTTGGAGGGGTCATCCTCCGTTGTTCCATCGCCATTCCCATCCTTTGGGATGTCCTCCATGTATATGTTGTATGACGAGGTGGCCTTCTAGTGCCCTGTAGGCGCTGGTTCTTCGTCGTCTCCGGCATCGTCGTCCATACCGTCGATGTCTTCGGAGTCGAAGTCTAGCATGTCGGTTAAGTCATCGACAGTGGCTACGAAGTGGGTGGTGGGTGGGCTTAGAATTTCTTCGTCGTCCGCATCCCAATCGTCCTGACCATAATCTGGCCAGGGCTCTCCTGATAAAGAGAGACACTTTAGCAAATTCAGGATGTCGCCAAAAGGCGAGTGCTGAAAGATGTCCGCAGCGGTGAACTCCATGACCGGCGCCCAATCGGATTCGATTGGCAGGGGCGCGGAAGGTTCGGGGTCCGGGGAGGAGGCCGACACCTTGGAGTCACGAGCTTCACAAGGGACAGGGTCGGTATTCAGCTCTATCACCGTAGAGGTAGAAGCCCCCGAGGCGGTGTCCAGCCACCCATCCTCGATCAGCGTAGTCGGCTCCGAGCTAAGGGTCGGAGCGGACTCTTGTGCGGCCTCCAGGGCACTGTCCAGTAGCAGAGCTAAATCATGCCCATCGTGACAGTGCGGCGCGCTTGACTATGGCTCAAATCCGTCGAAGATCAAGACTCTGCGGATGTCAGCCGTATAGTTCAAACTTCCAAATCTGACCTAATGGCCAGGGGCGTAGCTTTCGATCTGCTCTAGATGGCGAAGTGAATTGGCCCGCAGTGCAAAGCCGCTGAATACGAAGATCTGTCCGGGGAGAAAAGTCTCACCCTGGACCGTGTTGTTGTTGATGATCGAAGGAGCCATCGGGCCTATAGGTAACGACACAAAGGAACTCTCAATGAAAGCACCAATGTCGGTGTCAAAACTGGCGGATCTCGGGTAGGGGGTCCCAAACTATGCGTCTAGGCGGATGGTAACAGGAGACAAGGGACACGATGTTTTTACCCAGGTTCGGGCCCTCTCGGTGGAGGTAAAACCCTACTCCTTCTTGATTAATATTGATGATATGGGTAGTACAAGAGTAGATTTACTACGAGATCAAGGAGGCTAAACCCTAGAAGCTAGCCTATGGTATGATTGTTGTTTGTCCTACGGACTAAAACCCTCCGGTTTATATAGACACTGGAGAGGGCTAGGGTTACACAGAGTCGGTTACAATGGTAGGAGATCTACATATCCGTATTGCCAAGCTTGCCTTCCATGCCAAGGAAAGTCCCATCCGGACACGGGACAGAGTCTTCAATCTTGTATCTTCATAGTCTTGGAGTCCGGCCAAAGATGATAGTTTGGCTATCCGGACACCCCCTAGTCCAGGACTCCCTCAGACGTCTATGCGATGGAGCCCGTCGCCCCGAAATTTAACCCATGGTCATCCTGCCCGATCAATTTCAATCGTAGCGACCATCCCACCAGCATCCGTCACGGCGGCTCAGCCGCACTGGTCCTTGACCCAATCATCGACGGATTCCACCTCACGCGAGTCATCATGGACGGTGGCAGCAGCCTAAACCTGCTTTATCAGTATAGTGCGCAAAATGGGCATCGATCCCTCATGGATCAAACCCACCAAAACCACCTTCAAAGGTGTAATTCCAGGTGTAGAGGCCCACTGCACGGGCTCAATAACACTGGAAGTGGTCTTTGGATCTCCGGATAACTTCCGAAGCGAGGAGTTAATCTTCGATATCGTCCCCTTCCGTATCGGCTACCATGCACTACTTGGACGAACCACGTTCGTTCGTTTCAACGCGGTACCACACTATGCATACCTCAAGCTCAAGATGCCAGGACCTCGCTGGGTCAGAACAGTCAACGGAAATACAGACCACTCCCTCCGTACGGAATAGCATACTGCGGCCCTCGTGGCAGAAGTACAAAGCAGCCTCCTCAGGCAATCGGCCAATTCGGCAGCGACATCCCCGAACACCGTCAAGTGAGTCCGGAGTACCACGCAACAGGACTGTCAGGCACGCCAGGAGCTCGATTAACAGTCCGGCCTCCACCCCAGCCCCATTCAAGCGGCGTTCATGCCACGCGTACACAACTACGCGCTCAAAATACCATGGTCATAGGTGGAGGCGAGACGATAATGCGGCCAGAGTGCGGTTCAGCCGCCACGAAGCCCGCACACCTTTTTTTCAGGACCCCACTTTCGGGCAGCCCCTTCAGAGAGATCGGATAGCCGGACTCATCACAAGAGGCACACCAAGGAGGCAAGAGGCATTGCACACAAGGGAATACCCAGGTGGTCTTCTTCAATGATCGTTAGACCTGTCTTTACATACCTGCATGTAGCCTGCCCTTGGATAGGACATGCCAAATAGTCCTATTTCTTTCTACTCAATGCATCAATTGTACACCTACGTTTTGCTGTATTATCCAAATAAATTGGAAGTAGTACATAGCGTCAGCTTCTTATTACTATCCTCATACTTTCTGTTGAATATTTATTCAATATTGTATCCGTACATTTTGGTACGGTCAGTTTGTCAGGGCCTTCTTATCGAGCCCCATATCATCGCAAGAAAAGTCAGAAACTTTCAACAGTGCGGCACCTCGAACTTATAGCATTATATGCATCAGCTCCGAATCATGGCTTGGGAAAATAGTTGGGATAGCCCGGCTCCCTTGTTTTGGTACCTTACGTTTCGTTATATCGGCTAAAATAGCACAGGGAGAACTACTGCGATTGTGTCCCGGTTCTTCCGGATGAGCACCTTAGTAGAGAAAGCTGAAAACTGACCGTCATGATGCGGCGAGAGATGGTCGCAGTTCGCGAGGTACTAAAATCCCTAAAGATTTTTTCCGCTTAAGGCGAGGAATCGGCCTTACCCGATTTACGCATGTATAATGCCCCAGTTCGGCCTTCCGAATACTAGGGGCTTCACCGAAATTTAAAATTATAGACTTCTATGGCCAAGTGAGAGTTGTAAAGCCGAATAGTCTGATTGCCTCGTTCGCTGCGAAAAACACCTCTTTAGAGGACCACAACTTTGGATAAAGAGTGTTTGGGAATCCACGAACACCCCAGTACTAGTTACAAGGGGACGGAAGCCGACGACTGGCCTACTTTTAGATTTCGATAAACGGCCACAGAGATGGTAATATTTTAAATCAAACAAAGTGTCACATAGCACAAACAAACCCGTTCTCATATTACAGGGACGACATGAGTACATTTCACTCAAAAATTATGTTCTTAGGAAATTCACTTGCCACAAGCCAAGCACCTTTCATAACGCCATCATAATACATTTCGGGATAGCGGTGCTCCTTTCCCTTCGGGGGTCCACCCTTCACGAGCTACGCAGCATCCAGTTTGCCCCAATGCATCTTCGCGCGGGCAAAGGCCCGTCAGGCACCCTCAATACATACGGACTGCTTGATAACTTCTAGCCGTGGACAGGCATGCACCATCCGCTTCGCCAGGCCAAAATAGCTGTCGGGCAGGGGCTCGCCAGGCCACATCCGGACTATGAGATCCTTCATGGCCTGTTTGGCTGCATTGTGGAGTTTGACCAGCTGCTTCAGCTGGTCACTCAGAGGCATCGGGTGTTCGATCCCAGTATATTGGGACCAGAACAGCTTCTCTGTAGAGCTACCCTCTTCAGCGCGGTAGAACTCCGCAGCATCCGAAATGCTGCGTGGCAGATCTGCGAATGCCCCTGGAGAGCTCCAGATTCGTGTAAGTAAAAGAAATGACTCCTCCACATGCTTGCTTTGCATAAAGAATGTCTTACCATCCGCTATCTTCTTGGCCGCCTGGATTTCCTGAAGGGCCCTTTGGGCTTCGGCCTTGGCATTCGCCGCACTCTGTATGGCCTTCGCAAGCTCAGACCCTTGGGTCTCGAAGTCATGCTCTAAGGACTCAGGTGATATTTCCTCACACCTTTTTTACTTACCTCAAAGCCTGTTAGTAGGATGGTACAGGCTTCGGTCAATCCGCTCTTAGCGAATTGAACCTTCTCAATAACCGTACTCATGAGAGTACGGTGCTCATCATTGATGGAAGCGCCTCGAAGCACGTACAACAACTTATCCGATGCCTCCGGCTGGGCAGAGGTCATCGGCACGGCCGACCCGCTCTCCTTCGCGAGGGGCTGCCTTCTGGAATCTGGAGCCGTCGAAGGCTCCGGCGTAGTATCCGGCTGGGAGCCGGGCTTGCTCTGGCTCCCGTCTTCACAATCCACGGGGTCTTACCCCCCATGTGTCCGGCGCCCGGGATTTTGCCTTGGGGCGTCTCCGGAACCATCGCCCCCTGCTCTGGCATCCTCCGGGACAGCACCTCAGTGTCATCCGCAGGTCGTGGGGAGGTGGCCGTCAAAAGTGAGTTCATCTCCGACTCGTCCAGAGATTCCTTCGATGAGGACACCCCGAGATTGGACCCGGCCGGACTGTATATATGTATTCAGCGTTATTGAAAATCATGGGGTTAGAGTCGCATGAAAGATATTAAGGAATGCAGATACTTACAACCTTGCCCGGGGCTTGCCCCTGGGCAGCCACTCCTCGTCGCTGTAAGCGGCGGTGGTGGAGTGATCTGGAAGGGACGCCTTTTCCCTCTACGGCGTCCCAGCCTCCCCCGACGGGGTGGCCTTCCTTTTCTTCCCCTCCCCAGTACGGGGAGGAGGCATCTCTTCACGTTTCCCCCCGTCCTCAGGGGGGGATCTTCTTCGTCATCTTCAGATGCTGACTCTATTACGGCCCTGCGCCGGAGACTTTTTTTGGTCCCCGCGGCCGCCTTCTTGGGCCCCTCGGCCCCCTCGGTTTAGGCGGCCCTCTTCTTCTTCCTCTCCTCCCCTTCATGGGAAGAGTGTGCCTCGTCCTCTTCTGGCGAGGCATCGGGTACGGCCTCGTGCCGAAGACCCTTCCGGGTCCCCGTGGCCCTCTTTTCGGCCTTTTTCTCCGGCACCTTGTAAGGCGCTGGAACCAGCATCTCCGCCAGGAGAGCATTCACTGGGTCCTCGGGCAAGGGAGCCGGACAGTCGATCCACTCCGCCGTCTCCACGCAGTCCTGTTTGGTCAGCATGGTGACTTAAAAACCCTCCGATAAATATACCAGGAAAGAAACATCTTGTGATAATCAGAGGCCTTACTGGTAAGGCGGGGCGCGTTGTGCTGAGCCCGCGGTCCTCGGAAAGGGGTGGAGGAACTTCGCCGGTCTTGAACAGCACCTTCCAGATTTCTTTGTGCGTCGTGTCATAGAGCTCCAGCAGCATCTGGTGTTCGGCCGGGTTGAATTCCCACATACCAAATGCCTGTCTTTGACACGGGAGAATTCGAAGGATGAGCATGACCTGGACCACATTGACAAGCTTGATGTTCTTGTCCCTCATACTCTTGATGCAGGTCTCGAGTCCGGTCAGCTCCGTGGGTTCGCCCTAGGCCAGGCCCTTCTTTTCCCAAGAAGTGAGCTGCATGGCGATTCTGGATCTAAATTTGGGGGCCGCCACCCAGTTGGTGTCGCGCGGCTCGGTGATCTAGAACCACCCTGATTGCCATCCTTTAACGGATTCCACGAAGGAGCCGTCGAGCCATGTGACGTTGGGCATCTTGCCCACCATGGCGCCTCCACACTCCACCTGTTGGCCGCTCATGATCTTTGGCTTCATGCAGAAGGTTTTCAGCCACAGGCCGAAGTGAGGTTTGATGTGGAGGAAAGCCTCACACACAACGATGAACGCCGAGATCTTGAGGACGAAAATCGGGGCAAGATCGTGGAAGTCTAGCCCGTAGTAGTACATAAGCCCACGGACGAACGAGTGGAGTGGAAATCCTAGTCCGTGGACGAAATGAGGGAGAAATACTACTCTCTCCTGAGACTTCAGAGTGGGGGTAATCTGTCCCTCCATCGGAAGCCTGTGCGTGATGCTCTTGGCCAGGTATCCGGCCTCCTGAATCTTGGTGATGTTCTCCTCTGTGACAGAGGAGGCCATCCACTTGCCTCCCGCTCCGGACATATTGTGATCCCACGGAGAAGGTGAGAACTTGGGCGCTGGAGCTCGAGGGTGTGAGAACGGAGGAGCAAAGGAGGAAGAAGGCGTGGGTGAAAATGGGAGATCTTTGTCCCTTTATAAAAGCGATGCAGAATGTGCGCCTCCCCACTTGCCTCTCGAAATCTCTTATTTTTCCAAGTGCCTTGATTGGTGGTGCTGGTTGGGTTACCCATACTCGTATTGATGGAGATCCCGCGATAAGGGTACATGATCTCTGCTTTGACAAGACGTGCCAAAGAAACTGCCTGGTGATGTGTGCGGAAACAGGTTGTAAAAAACGGTTTGAATAAAAGTCGGACCGTGGCGTGATGTTGCTTTTCGAAGAATTGTCAGCAGAACAGATTCGTGGATTATTATTCTCTCTACGGTGGTATACGGAATTTATCTTACAGAGCAGGACACGGTCCTTGTGTTCGGAATTAATCTTGAAGTATTCGGAGATGGAACCCGCCTCACAATGCCGAAGACAATCTATGCGCCAGACTCATCGTCATTGAAGCCTGGTTCAGGGGCTACTGAGGGAGTCCTAGATAAGGGGGTATCTGGACAGCCGGACTATGTACTTTGGCCGGACTATTGGACTATGAAGATACAAGATCGAAGACTTCGTCCAGTGTCCGGATGGGACTCTCCTTGGCATGGAAGGCAAGCTTGGTGATTCAGATGTAGATCTCCTCCTCTATAAACCGACCTTGTGTAACCCTAGCCCCCTCCGGTGTCTATATAAACTGGAGGGTTTAGTCCATAGTACATGATCAACAGTCATACCATAGGCCAGCTTCTAGGGTTTAGCCTCTCTGATCTCCTGGTAGATCAACTCTTGTAATACTCATATCATCAAGATCAATCAAGCAGGAAGTAGGGTATTACCTCCATCGAGAGGGCCCGAACGTGGGTAAACATCGTGTCCCCAGCCTCCTATTACCATTAACCTTAGACGCACAGTTCGGGACCCCCTACCCAAGATCCGCCGGTTTTGACACCGACAGGACTCAGATAGTGGAGGTTGACTGATCCCTATGCAGTCAGGAGGAGAACTGCTGTGGACTACAAGTTCCATACAAAGGAACAACAGGATTTCTATGAGACAGTGCTGCTTTACAAGAAGCCAATTGTCTGTGATATGGGATGGGTGGACTGGAAATATATCAAGGAGAATGAAGAGCACTATCCTTGTGTGTATGACAGTTTCAAGGCTTGTGGAGTGGATGACTTTGTTGGGTAGAAGCTCACAAAGTGGAATGATGAGCTTATAATGCAGTTCTACTCCACAGCACACTTCTATCCAGATGGAAGGGTAGTATGGATGTCTGAAGGTACTAGGTACCAATCAACTATTGAAGAATGGGCTAATCTGATCAATGCACCTAAGGAGAAAGAGGATGACTGGGATGTCTATGCCGAGAAGAAGAAGGGTCACAACTCTATGGCACATATGTACAAGGAGATCCCAGATGCTGATGTTGAAACACACAAGTTTGGATTAGTACATTACCTTCTGTCAGGATTGCCAACCATCAACTGGATCCTCAGGCACACTCTTTTGCCTAAGTCAGGTGATCACAAGATGATCAGAGGCCATGCTATCAATCTGCTTCACATATTTGATGTGCCTCAAAAGTTCAAGGTCATGAGCCTCATAGTAGAAACTATCAAGTGGATAGCTGCTGACCAGAAGAGAAGTTGTGGGTATGCCCCATAGATCCTGGAGCTAATTAACTCCAAGATGGGAACTGGCACATACCTATTGGACAAGGAACACATGCCTATCTATCCAGATTTTGAGGACAACACATTGGTTATGGATGAAGATGAACCATCTTCTGTGCAAGCACAAGAAAAGAAGGAGAAGGCAAGGACTGAAAAGGCTGCCAAGATGCCAACTGCTGAAGAGGCATCTCAGTATTTCCTGAAGAGCAAGCAAGATCAGCTTGGCTACTTGATTGCCTCCACTCTAAGGATTGAGAAGGGATTGGCCACCCTGACTCAAAACCAGGGGAGCCTGGAGAGGATCATGGAGCAGAAGTTCTATGACTTGGATGTGAAGGTCACTGAGATATAGTCAGTTCTTGAGCAACTTCAAGATGACATGCGGGAGAGGAAGGGCAAGACAACCACTGATGCGTTTGCTAGAGTGCCCAGAGCTCAATGATCAGCTGCAATGCATGTTCCAGACACAAGAGCAACTTCATCTGCACCAGCTACAGCTTCAGTGCCACCAGCTCCAGCACCTACTCCACCAGCTCCAACTTCATCAACTGATGCTTCCGTCCTTGGAGTCATTTCTACACCACCACATCAAGACCAAGCCTGAGAGTCGATTTAGCACTATGCTTTTTTA
Source organism: Triticum aestivum (assembly GCF_018294505.1). Lineage (NCBI taxonomy): Eukaryota > Viridiplantae > Streptophyta > Magnoliopsida > Poales > Poaceae > Triticum > Triticum aestivum. Next base: position 584,809,470 of record NC_057801.1, on the reverse strand, counting down.
TGAACTTTTTGGTAACTTGTTGCCAAAGGGGGAAAATGTATAGATCATAGGCTTCGAGAGAGAGAGAGAGTTTGCTTTTGTTCTCTCTTGTTTTGGTGATTGAACTTTGTTTGATTGTTTGATATACTTTATGCATGTGTGATACTTGGATGATCATGTGTTTGATCATATGCTACATTAATGCTTGTTGGATGACATTATCCTTTTATCTCTATATGATCATTCACTTTGCTTGGTGATGAGTGCATGTATTTTAATTATTATCATTTTGAGCGCTCCACCAAGATGTATGTGACATGGGAGAGTAACTCATGATCCTAACTCATTGTACATTTGCAGTCCAAAGCAAATCTTAAACTATGCACAAATTTAGGGGGAGCTCTCACATTTCACATACTTCTCAAAGCGACAATGTTTTTTCAATCTTATTATCATTTGTCGAAGCTTTGATCTATATGTTATCATCAATTACCAAAAAGGGGGAGATTGAAAGTGCAACTATCCCTAGGTGGTTTTGGTAATTCCTAACAACATATAGCTCATTGAGCTAACACTATTTTCAAGATAAATATTTCAGGAAAAGCTCAATGAATGGCATGGCATGGAGGAGAAAAGTGGACCCCTCAAAATGCTAAGGATAAAAGGATTGGCTCAAGCTCAAAGCTTAAGACTCTACATTTTATATTTTAGTGATCCAAGATCACATTGAGTCTATAGGAAAAGCCAATACTATCAAGGAGGGATGACATGTTGCTTAATGGGGTTCTTGCTTCAAAGTGCTTAGTGATATGCTCCAAAACCCTAAAGTACTTTCTCACATCCACATATGACCTAAACCAAAAGTCAAACTTGGCCCCACCGATTCTTTCTATCCGGCGCCACCGAGTACAGATGTCATAGCCACTGCCACAAACCCTAGGCAAATCGGTCTCACCGATAGGGATCTCGGTCTCACCGAGATAGGATTGTAATATCTCTGTTTCCTTTTGTAACGTTTTGGTACCACCGAGATGAGTGATCGGTCCCACCGAGATTGCAATGTAAACTCTCTGTTTCCCGTTCGTAACATTTCGGTCTCACCGAAATGAGCGAACCTGTCCCACCGAGTTTACCTGACCAACTCTCTGGTTAGCTTATTACCAAAATCGGTCCTACTGAGTTTGTGTAATCGGTCTCACCGAGATTACGTTATGCCCTAACCCTAACCATATCGGTCCTACCGAGTTGCATGTCGGTCCCACCGAAATTCCTAACGGTCACTAGATTTGCTAAATTGGTCTTACCGAGTTTCTCAATTCGGTCCCACCGAGATTGGAAAGTTGTGTGTAACGGTTAGATTTTGTGTGGAGGCTATATATACCTCTCCACCTCCTCTTCATTCGTGGAGAGAGCCATCAGAATGAACCTACACTTCCAACTTACATTTTCTGAGAGAGAACCACCTACTCATGTGTTGAGACCAAGATATTCCAATCCTACCACATGAATCTTGATCTCTAGCCTTCCCCAAGTTGCTTTCCTGTCACAGCCCTAGAATATTGTTTGTAAATAGTTGCATCTTCATCCAGGCATCATATTTAAATTTCTGAAACTTGAACTGAGGAATTTTGGAAGCCTCAAAAACTTAAATAAAAGAGGGGCAAAGAACCCTGGAAAATGCATTCAATGTTTTCAAAATGGCCTTAAATAATGTTGGTTATATTTGGCAAGGGTTTTGCACCAAACCAAAAATAATGAACATTTTTGAGGAATATTTTGAGCACTGAATTTAAATCATTACTTTATTTGCATTTGGAACTATATTCCTAACTTATATAGACTATATTTCCAAATACCCTGAAACATTTTTATGTGCTTTTGGAAAAGTCCATTAAGCAGCATAAATATTTCAGAGGAGTTTTTGGCATTGTTTGAATTATTTTTTTAAATTCAAAACAGTGGCAAAAGAATTAAATAAAAATAAAACAAACAGAAATAAGAGAGAAAGACAGAAACCTCACCTGGGCTTTACCTGGCAGAAGAGGCCCAGCCCACCAGGGGCTGTGTGGTCTTCTTCCTCCTGCCAGGAGGACAGGCAGGTGCGTGGCGAGAGCGCTGGCGACGCCGTGGCCTCCTCCCTGCCTGCCTCACGCCCTCGAGGCCCTTCTAGTGCCACGGAGACAGCCACGCCCCCCCCCCCAGGCCTCTCACTCTCTCCCCGAGCTCCTCTCTTCCTCTGGCTCTCTCGCGCGCAGCCACCGAACACACCCGTCGCCGCCGACGAGCATCATCGCGGCCACCGTCCACCCCGTGCCTCTCCGATGAGTTCAGAGGAACCGCCATCGCCTTCTGCGTCTTCTACACCAACCC
>NC_057801.1:584396524-584443832 GCF_018294505.1 Triticum aestivum | reverse complement strand
GGAGGAGACCCAGGCGACGCGGGCGAGCAAGGTCGTGAGCGCGGCCGGGCGCCTGAGGGCCACGGACGCGGAGGCCGCTGCGTGTGGGCGACGGCGAAGCTCGGGCGTGGACGCGCGACCGCAGGCGGAGTCATGGAGAAGGCCAAAGGCCGAGCGGAGCGGGCGGAACGGCACACGGCCGGGCGTCGTGGCGACTGCCACCGCTGGTGCTCAAAGCACGAACGCCAACTGAATGGGCATAGTCTGGGAATTGTCTTGGTTGTGTATAAGGCATGTATGGCTATGGTTTGACCATACTTTGACTCGCATCTAGCTAGCTTGCGTAGATGGTATGTGGAGGAGCGAGCGCTCGTGTGTCGGCCGAGCAAGGCGCAACGCGGGGGAAGTAAACGCAAGCGGCGTGTGGATGGCCACGGTCGACCGAAACGAGGCCCCACGCGCGGCGCCCGCACGGACGGACGGTCGGCGCTGCGGTGATGGTGAAGAAGGCAAGGCCGACGGCGGGGACGCGCCTCCCCTCACGGCCGCTCCGGGGGCGGGTCGATGTCGAGCCCCCGAGCGCTACCGGAGAGACGGCGCGACGCCGCGGCGGAGGCGATGAAGAAAAAAGGGTCCCGTCCGGACAGCGAAACCAGCAGCAGCGTGGTAGCATAGTACCGCCCCACGGTGGGCGCCAAATGTCGTGGTATTCTCACGGGGGGTGCAAGACGACATATGCCACAAGGTGGCTTCGTGTGAGGGCAAGACTGCTGCTGATAGGCCCGGGAGCGGGTATGCGGATAGCACGCGGTAGTTTACCCAGCTTCGGAGCTCTCCGGAGAGATAATACTCGTACTGCTGCATGTCTGAGTGTATCTGATATATCTGGTACAGAGTTGCTCCTAGAGCTGTATCTGAGCTCAGTGCCATAAGCATCTGGCTTGGTATATGTCTCATATGTGTATGTGAGCTAGCTAGTGGCCGTCCATGCTCATGACCGTGAGCAGATGAGTGCTCATGAGAGTGTGTGAGTCCATCCCCTGATGGATGGATGGAGCTAGCTTATATAGGCATGGCTAGCTTGATATGTAAGCTATGTGGGTAGCTTAGGAAGTAAGCTAGGTAGGCATGGTGGGGTGTCATCCTTGTCCCCTGGGTCACTTCATAAATAGTGCCAGGGGACAAGTGACACTGTACATGATGGCTGGGGTGTCACGTGAATAGTGCCAGGTTCGATCGTCACGTCGGGGTCGCGTCGGGCTGCAGTCGGCAGTCGGCTGGTTGGCGTAGTCGGCAGCCAGCAGTCGGCCTGGTGGAGCAGTCGGCAGCCAACAGTCGGCCTGGGCGGCCGGGGAGTCGGCAGCCAGCAGTCGGCCTGGTGGCGCAGTCGACAGCCAGCAGTCGGCCTGGTGGTGCAGTCGGCAGCCAACAGTCGGCCTGGGTGGCAGCGGAGTCGGCAGCCAGCAGTCGGCCTGGTGGCCCAGTCGGCAGCCAGCAGTCGACCTGGTGGTGCAGTCAGCAGCCAGCAGTCAGCAGCCGGCCGGGTAGTTGGACTGAGGGACTTTGCTAGCCCTAATGTCTTGAAATATCGTCTTACCGTCTTCGGGGTATCCGTGTCCAATTACTCCGACAACGGCCTTGTCCTTGGCAGCCTACTACTTCGCCAGCTCCTGAGCCTTCTCGATATCAGCTTGTTTCAGGAGGAGTTCTTGTTTGTACTCGGCCAGCTCGACCTGGATAGCTTTCAGTTCCTGGTGGGCATGGCGAAACCAGGCTTGCGTCTCAGTGACGCGCTCCGTGAAATCTGCTTCCGCTTTGTCCACCGCTGCCATCTTGGATTTCGCCTTGTCGGAGCGGGCACGGTGGAGCGCTTGGAGCTTCTGGAAGTTGGCTCTCATGGCCCGGAGAAGTTGCTCCTCTTGGGAACCGCCATCGCCAGGGCTCGTCTCGTGATCAACTTGAAGGCCAGCGGTGGCGAGCACCTCGTCGTCAAACACCTCCCCCTCGGCCAGCGCCCTGGTGCCCACTGCCCCTGGGAGGTGGACGAACAGGCCATCGCCCACCTTCAAGTACATGCCCGGGGAGGGGGCCGGAGCGGAGGGAGGTTGGTCGTTGGCCACCTCCTCCTCGGCGGCAGCCTTGCCAGCCTCCCCAGCAGTGGCCTCGCCGACTCCTCCGGCAGCAGCCTTGTCGGGCTCCCCGGCAGGCCCTTTGGCAGCCTCCTCGGCGACAGTCTTGGCGGCCTCCTCGGCAGCGATCCTGTCGTCTTCTGCCTCGGTGTCCTTGGCGATGTCCTCGATGACGAGATCGACATCTTCATGGTCCATCTAGGAAGGATCTGAAGACCAGAAGAAAGGAAGGAACGATGTCAAGATCATATCACAGAGGGAGAAAAATAAGAAAAGATAGTTATGAAAAGCCAGCCATTTACCCGTGTCGAGCTGGGAACAAGTGTTCCACTCCCCACCAACGATTGTTGCCGGGATATAGCCACCCAAGTTCACCTCCTCCTCCTCCATGTGCATGGGTTTGGTACTTGGTACCCTTGCCGGGGACGCCCCACAAGGCGGCGTAGTCGATGGCGGCGGCGTGTTGGGGGTGGCCCTCAACGGCTCCTCTTCCTGCCGTCCTCCTCCTGCAACCACGACAAGGTCAGCACCAAGAGATTGTACCCCAGCACCTATCGACGAGAAGTGAGTAATGAACTCACGCTCGGGGCTGAAGCGGGGGCGGCGTCGGGGGCTATTGTCCGAGCTACTCTCCACCAACACCGGCGTATGCAGAGTGCCCGCTGGGGGTTTGTCGCTCGTTGATGCCTTGGCCCTCTTCGCCTCCCTCTAAGCCATCGTCTACGTGTCCCTGTGAAGATAACATCAAATGAAAAGAGGATAATACAGGCGAGAGGAAGGGAGATGATGGGGGGCAAAGAACTTACGCGTTCTCCACCTCCTCCTCCACTGGCTTCCTCTTCCTCTTTGGGCTGAAAGACCCAAGATCGAAGTCGGCCTCCGGGTCGACATCTGTGGGAGGAGGAGAAGGGGATGGGGTCCGGTGACGCTTGGACGAGGAAGAGGCGGCCGCCTTCTTCTTCGCCACCATGACATTCACTGCCTTGTTCATTGCCGCGGCCCTCGTCTGGCTCACAGACTGCTCCTGGGCCTGTTGCCGCTGTGCGGCCCTGCCGGGCCGGACTGGTTCGCCGGAGCCAGCTCGGCAGAGGACGCGTCCCTTCCCTATGGCCGGGGGATTGTCGGCCTCGACCTCCTCCTCGGTCAACTCCTCGACCACGTCTTTGATGGAAGGAGCCCCGGCGCCGGCATTGCTAGCCTCCCTAGTGGATTCCACCCATCCGGCGAGCTCCTTCTCCTCCGCGGCCACGCCAGCCTCATCCTCCATGGCGACAGCGCTACCGGCCTCCCTGGCAAGCACCGCTTCCGCCGCCCTGGCAGCAATATAGTCCAGCTCCTCCTTGGTGGTGTCCTGGATGACCAGTGGCTCATCACGGACAAACTTCTCCGACAAGCTGTCGAAGAACTCCTGCACCTGCTCCGCCTCCGACTCGGCCCAACTAGGGTCAAGGTCATGCGCATTGAAGTCCGGCATTATGGCAATGATGTCGGTTTGGCGGGAATTGTTGCTCAGCGGGACCACTCCCACCGGCAACCCAAACAGGGTCCCCTTGACGGCCTTTCCGACCTTCGTGGCCTTGCTGGTCCTCTCAGCCTTGCCGCCTCGTCCACATTGAGCTGGAAGAGCCTATGGCAAAAATGAGCATGCCCCGTCATCGTGAAGTTATGGTTCAAGCCAGGGCGGAGCCTCATGATGTCAGCCGCGTTGCTAAAGTCCCAGGCCGGCCTCCCCTTTTTATGCAGAGGAGCGATTCAGCGGTGGATGAAGTCGGCCCCAATCATCTCAAGGGTGAGCCCAGCCTTGGTAAGGCGAAGGATCCTGGTGGTGGTGATCGTGAGCTTCTCGTCACGGGCGTCGACATCGCCCCAGTCCGTCCTACGGACCGGCGGTGCTAGACGGACCCGACAAAACTCCTATGGATCTTCTTCTTCAAACCAGCACCACCGGCCCCGCCACACTTCCCACATATCCTTCTGAGCGCCCACTGGATATGCGCCCTTCTCCTAACTCCTTGGGATCCAGGAGATGCAGCCGGAGATGGCGCCTCCTGGCTGGATGTGAGGATAGAAGTAGTGGCGGAAGAGCGTCATGCTTGGGAGCACGCCTGCGAAGCCCTCGCAGAGATGGGCGAAGAAGGCCATGCACGCCACAACATTCGGCGTGAAATCCAGAACGTGGAAGCCGTAGGTGTGCATGATCTCGTCGAAAAAATCAGAGAAAGGGTGGCAGATCCCACAAGAGAAGTAGTCAACAAAGAAGGGATACCGATTCTGGCCGGCTTTGGAAAAATCAGCGGGGACGATGCACATGGCGGGGTGCCCCGTCGTCTTGCACCCTCACAGGGGCTTGAACTAGTACCTGAGATGGACAGCGTCAACCATGGAGGGAAAGTAGGCGTGCTGCGTTTGGAGGGCCGCCAACACACTCTCCGGTGCCTCCTTTTCCCCAACATCCTTGGCCACTCCCTTGCCCTCGCTTGACTTGGGCGCCATGGCGACCGAGAAGAGGTGGGGGATAAAAGGCAATGGGAGAACGACGGCGGTGAGCAGAGGCGAGATCCCTCTTGAGGAAGAAGAGGGGAATAGCGGTTCCGAGATTGAAGAGACGCAGAGGATAAATGAGCAGTGCGCCTGCAGTTTCCCCTTTTTATGGGGAAGGCGGGGGCCGCAGATACGTCTCCAACATATCTATAATTTTTGATTGTTCCATGCTATTATATTACCCCTTTTTGGATGTTTATGGGCTTTATTTTACACATTTATATCATTTTTGGGACTAACCTACTAACCAGAGGCCCAGGCCATATTGCTGTTTTATTGCCTGTTTCAGTATTTTGAAGAAAAGGAATATCAAACGGAGTCCAAACGGAATGAAACCTTCGGCAACGTGATTTTTTGGAAGAATATGATCCTGGAGACTTGGAGTTCAAGTCAGAAGATCCCCATGGACTCCACGAGATAGGAGGGCGCCCCCCTGTAGGGAGCGCCCCCCTGTCTCATGGGCCCTCGAGCACCTCCCGACTGACTTCTTTCGCCTACATATGCCTACGTACCCTAAAACCATCGAAAATAAAGATAGATCGGGAGTTTCGCCGCCGCAAGCCTCTGTAGCCACCAAAAACCTCTCGGGAGCCCGTTCGGGCACCCTGCTGGAGGGGGAATCCATCACTGGTGGCCATCTTCATCATCCCGGCGCTATCCATGACGAGGAGGGAGTAGTTCACCCTCGGGGATGAGGGTATGTACTAGTAGCTATGTGTTTGATCTCTCTCTCTCTCTCTCTCGTGTTCTCGACTTCACACGATCTTGATGTATCGCGAGCTTTGCTATTATAGTTGGATCTTATGATGTTTCTTCCCCCCTCTACTCTCTTGTGATGAATTGAGTTTCCCCTTTGAAGTTATCTTATTGGATTGAGTCTTTACTTTGAGAACTCTTCATGTATGTCTTGCCGTGTTTATCTGTGTTGACAATGGGATATCACGTGCCTCTTGATGTATGTTTTGGTGACCAACTTGCAGGTTCCACCCATGAACCTATGCATAGGGGTTCGCACACGTTCTTGACTCTCCGGTAGAAACTTTGGGGCACTCTTTGAAGTACTTTGTGTTGGTTGGATGAATCTGAGATTGTGTGATGCATATCCTATAATCATGCCCGCGGATACTTGAAGTGACAATGGAGTATCTATGTGACATTAGGGTTTTGGTTGATTTGTGTGTTAAGGTGTTATTCTAGTACGAACTCTTTTATAGATCGATCCGAAAGAATAACTTTGAGGTGGTTTAGTACCCTACCATAATCTCTACGTTTGTTCTCTGCTATTAGTGGCTTTGGAGTGACTCTTTGTTGCATGTTGAGGGATTGTTATATGATCTATCTATGTTATTATTGTTGAGAGAACTTGCACTAGTGAAAGTATGAACCCTAGGCCTTGTTTCCTATCATTTCAATACCGTTTATGCTCACTTTTATCATTAGTTACCTTTCTGTTTTTATTATTTCAGATTACAAAAACCTTTATCTACCATCCATATTGCACTTGTATCACCATCTCTTCGCCGAACTAGTGCACCTATACAATTTGCCATTGTATTGGGTGTGTTGGGGACACAAGGGACTCTCTGTTGTTTGGTTGCAGGGTTGCTTGAGAGAGACCAGCTTCATCCTACGCCTCCTACGGATTGATAAAACTTAGGTCATCCACTTGAGGGAAATTTGCTACTGTCCTACAAACCTGTGCACTTGCAGTCCCAACAACGTCTACAAGAAGAAGGTTGTGTAGTAGACATCAAGCTCTTTTCTGGCGCCATTGCCGGGGAGGCTAGGTAAAGGGCACTCACTCACACCCCGTCAACTAAGCTCTTTTCTGGCGCTGTTGCCGGGGAGGTTAGCGCTTGAAGTTATACCTTTAGATGTTGCAATCGAATATTTTTGTTTCTTGTTTTATCACTAGTTTAGTTTATAAAAGAAAACTACAAAAAATGGAGTTGAGTTTGTCTCATACGCTTCGTCTTTTTAGTATCTTTCGTGAGTATGATGGAAAGGAAAATTGTGCTCAAGTACTACAAGAAGAATGCTTTAAAATGCTTGGTACTAAATCTTTGAATGATGAGCATGATTGCAATGTTGTTAGTATAAACTCCTTGAATATCCATAGTATTAATGATGGTTGCTTTAGTCATGATGAAAATATCTCTTATGAGCATGTCAACTTTTGTGGAGTGCATGTTTGCATGAACACACCAAATAGAGAAGATATTTATTGCAAGAGGCATAAGCACTTAGAACTAAATGGTTGCATGAAAGGCTAGGTGTGAGTGCTGAGAATTCAAAATTCCTTTGCCGTACTTGTGAACTTTGCAATGAACGTGGTCATTTACATCTCCTATGCAAATTGTTTCAGGATCGAATCATGTCCAAAAATTGTGATGATTTGATCTCCATTGCTCATTACAATGAACTTAGTTTGCTTTTGGGTTATGAAGAATTGAAACGTTTACTTAAGGACCTTCCAGAATTTGTCCATAAGAAATTCCTTGATATTGATCTAGAAAACATTTATTTGTCTTGTGCGGAGAATTGCATTGAAAATCCTTATATTGCCAATTACCTAAAGAAAAGAAAGCAAATAGAAGATGATGAAAATACTAATGAAAGGGAAGAGACTTCCCAATATCCTCCTATTATTTCTCATGATGAATCAGGTAACGAGCAGGAGCTTTCTATTCAACCAATCTCATCAATAAGGACCTCAAAGAGGAAGGTTGAACCCACACATAATATGAAGAAGAAAAAGAAAATAAGGAGCAACAAAGGTAGAAAGGTATCCCTCCCAAATGATGTTGCTCGTACTACTCATTGTGATGATGATAATTGCTATACTATTGGTGCTATCAATATATTTAACGATGAGAGTTATTATGCTTATGATATGAAAGGGCCCAAGCTTGGGGAAGCTATGTTTGATGAGGATGGAATATTTGAGAATATATTTGCTGAAATTAATGTTTGTCCCAAGCTTGGGGATGCTATGTTTAATGAAGATGATATTTTTAGCATCCCATGTTTTGATATGCAAAGTTGTTATGATGATAGCATGCCTCCTAACTATGATGATTATATTGATGAAAGTGGGTTTGGAAGAGTGTCAACTTTAGGAAGTAGTGATCCCACTATTTTGGATGATGTTGAATTTTATTGGGATGTATACGAAAGTGGATTTGGAAGAGTGTCAACTTTATTTAGTGATTCCACTATCTTGGGAGAGGTTTCAATCGATTATCATGAGAACGAAGTTGCTACTTATGATGATTATTGTGATGAAACTTATGCTATAAAAAGTAGTGATGATTATATTTACAAATCTTGTCATGATTATGATTACCCTTCTTTGGAACCGTCGTTCCACACGTCCCACTAAGCCCGCCCCTCGTGACACGTACGCCGCACGGCGCAGGGCGGGTGACAGGCGCGCGGAATACGGGAAGACGTGCGTGCGTGGGTTGATACCCACACGCCTTCAATTGGGCGGGGAGGGCGGTCGACAGCCTCTCCCGCCGTCACCTTAATCAGATGGATTGGCTGAGAGGGGCGGCCGAGCCCTGACCCCGCCCCTTTATAAGGAGGGGAGCGGGAGGGACGGCACCCCTCAGCCCTTCGCCATCCATCTCTTCCCATCCTTGCTTCTTGCTCCCTTCTGCCATGGCGAGAGGGCATGCTGATGCTTCTATGGTGGCGGCGAGGGTCTCTGCTCGACAACATGCCCCTCCTCCCCAAGAGCCTGTGGTGGAGGAGCCGGCCACGAGGAGAAGGGGAAGGGGGCGCGGCCGAGGCCGCCATGGCGCTCGGGGAAGAGGAGGACGGGGCGGTGCGTCGGCCTCGCCTCCGCCGGTGGTCCCTCCCCCAATGGAGGGCCATGTCGGGGACCAGCCCGTGAGTTCTTCATCAAGCTGCGCTGAGCTGCGCGTCGTCGCCTTCGTCTCCCTAACTCATTCGCTCGGGAGATGGAGCTCGATCCGCCGCAGGCACTGAGATTGCATATGAGGGGTTGTGGAAATAGCGGCACATGGGCCGATGTTGATTTCCCAGCTCCTCATGTTATGTATCTCCGTCGGATGGAAAACCTTCGCTATTTCAAATTAATGGAGAATGACCTCCTCTCCGTCAAGGTCTTTGGAGACTTCGGGACTCGCCTGAAGTGCTGCGTGGAGAGCTCCCCTGATAAACAAGACTCTTCCTCGAGCGAGATTGACGGGGAGGACAGCGGCAGCGATGACGAGGGTAGCAGGCGAGTGGATAACGGGTATGACTAGGTGCCGGACCCGCCGTACCAGGGTGGTGTCGGCAGCAGCAGCATCTATAGGCGAGAGGATAACAGGCCCGTTCTCCCGGTGGGGCCGGCTCCTTGAACTTCTCGGGGTCGCTTCCCTGGGCGGTTGGCGCGGGGAGGCCGGAGAAGGCGAAGAAGGCGGGTGGCGGGCCGTCAAGTCGGAGTATGATGGAACCGACGCCTTCGTAGTGTATTGACGGACCACTGCCTCATCTTCCAGCTCTTCTGCCTACACCATCATCACCAGCCCTCCCTCAGGCGGCCACCGACATGTTCTCTTGGCGCCTTCTGCTGCTCGTACCTCGCCTAGGTGCTCCTTTTGCCCACTTGCCTTCTTGTTCCGTTTCCTGAGGAGAGGGACAAGAAAGGGATTACGGGCCTTAGTTAGATTTAAAACGTGTAATCCCCTTGCTCATGTTTAAATTCCGTATGAACTGTACCTATATGGAACGTATTAATGAAAAAGGGTGTTTGTCGGGTCTTGTGTGTGTGAGCAAAGCTGATACCAAGGAACCTCCCCTACTCCATTCGACCATACTCAGGCCTTTGGCGAAGGCAGGGCGAAGTAGGGGTGGGCACTACGCTTGCTTCCTTGCCGCCGCGGCTACAACCAAATTCTGAACCAAGAAGAGGTTCTCGGGTGGCAGGAATGAAGGGAGCACGGTAGCCTTGGAAGAAAACGAGGCTTCACACGTCCCAATTTTATACGGAAATGCATAACAGGGGATAAGAAAACTTATCTGAATCTGTTGCCCCCGCCAACCCTAGCTTGCCGTGGGTGAACTTTCGTGTCTTCAGCCCCTGGCAAGCTAGGCTTGCCGGGGCCGGAACACTGGCTTGTTCTCTTTCTCCACACAGCTTGGCAGAAATATTCATGTACCCCGTGATCCAAAGAGGACGGAAAGGAACAGAGAGATGCAAACTCAATCTCTATGCTAGGCGTTAGTCACCGCTAAGCACTATCAACCCTAACCGAGGGAGGGACTCAACCTAGCATACATGCTATGACTTAGGGCACCAGCGCTTCATCTATTTATGCTCAGGGTCTGCACCTAGCTTTGTACAGAGGGTTACAGTCCTTGCCCGCAAGGTTTGTACAAAAGGTGGCTTCTCGGGGGCCCGACAGCCGCGCCTTACGGGTAGAACTTACGAAGATGCTCGATGTTCCAGGAGTTGCTCATTGGAATGGCATCCTTGGTCTCCAGCCGGACTGTGCCGGGCGGGGTGACTCGTATTGCCCGATAAGGGCCCTCCCACTTTGGCGTCAACTTGTTGGAATTCTTGGCCGACTGAACGTGCCGAACAACAAGGTCGCCTTCCTCAAAGCTTCGGGCATGAACCTTGCGGCTATCGTAGCGGCGCAAGGCTTGCTGATAGCGTGCTGCTCTCACAGCCGCCCAAGATGATCTTCCTCGAGGAGCGTCGCGTCATCTTGCCGCAGTTGCTCTTTGATACGTCTCCAACGTATCTACTTTTCCAAACACTTTTGCCCTTGTTTTGGACTCTAACTTGCATGATTTGAATGAAACTAACCTAGATTGACGCTGTTTTCAGTAGAACTGCCATGATGTTGTTTTATGTGTAGAAAAGAAAAGTTCTCGGAATGTCCTGGAAATCCATTGAGGCACTTTTTGGAATTAATAAGAATTTTTGGCAAAAGAATTAATGCCAGGGGGCCCACAGCCTATCCACGAGATAGGGGGCGCCCCCCTAGGCCGTGGCCTCCTATCTCGTGGGCCCCCTGGACCTCCACCGACCTCAACTCCAACTCCATATATTCCGTCTCGTGGAGAAAAAATCAAAGAGAAAGTTTCATCGCGTTTTATGACACGGAGCCACCGCTAAGCCCTAATCTCTCTCTGGAGGGCTGATCTGGAGTCCGTTCGTCGCCGTCGTCATCATCAACCATCCTCCATCACCAATTTCATGATGCTCACCACCGTACGCGAGTAATTCCATCGTAGGCTTGCTGGACGGTGATGGGTTGGATGAGATTCACCATGTAATCAAGTTAGTTTTGTTAGGGTTTGATCCCTAGTATCACTACAAAAAAAGACACATCCGTGACATTTTGGGCCGAACGAATTTTTTTCTGTCATACATATGACACTTCTATGACGATAATTGTGACAAAACCTGGTATCATCATAGATGTGGTGGGCTCCTACTTCTATGACACGAAATCATGACAGAAAATGGGCTTTTCGTCCTGGGCGGGCCGGAGAAGCAGCTGCATGACATTCGTTGGGCCGTTCATGACGGAAAAAACCATGGTAGAAGCGAGGGGGAGAAAAATTTCGGGGAGTTGCCGGCTACGGTGGGAGGTCGGGGGCGGAGCGATGCGCGTTTCTCTCATACACGTACGCGCGTGTGTGCGAGGCGTTGGCTCTAACTGAACCCGAGCAAGGCGTTGGGCTCTAACTGAACCCCAGCGATTGCACTGTAGGCTACGCGTTACTGAACCCAAGCGACCGATCGATGGCTGTTAACTGAACCCGATGGAGCGATTCCTTCGCTACTGCTGCTAACTGAAGCCGATCGATTGGATGAACAGTGAGCATTGCGGGGGGTTTGGATGAACAGTTAGTGGTGGCGTTGCCTCTGGGTGAACAGGAACCCGTGGTGTGGAGGGCTGGATGAACAGTAGACGGTGGAGGGGTGGCCGTGGAGGGGTGGTTGAACAGGACCCCGTGGTGTGGAGGGCTTGATGAACATTAGACGGTGGAGGGCTGCATGAACAGTAGACAGTGGAGGGGTGGTTGAACAGTAGCCGGTGGAGTAGCGCGCGATGGAGGATGGATGAGCAGGAGCCCGTGGAGGCTGGAGGAGGTCGACGGTAGCCCGTGGAGGCTGGAGGAGGTCGATGGTGGAGATGAACAGTATCCCGGGGAGTCCCGTTATGCGGTACGCCACACCCCTCCCGATGAACAGGACCCCCGTTTCGACCGTAGCGTTCCAACACAAGTTCGTTTCGTCCGTTTGTGGTACGCCACACCCCTCCCGATCAATAGGACCCCCGTTTCGACCTTAGGAGGTCCATCTCGTCCGTTTTGCGGTACACCATGATAACCCACAAGTATAGGGGATCACAACAGTTTTCGAGGGTAGAGTATTCAACCCCAATTTATTGATTCGACACAAGGGGAGCCAAAAAATATGCTCAAGTATTAGCAGCTGAGTTGTCAATTCAACCACACCTGGAAACTTAATATCTGCAGCAATGTGTTTAGTAGCAAAGTAATATGATAGTGGTGGTAACGATAACAAAAGTGAAGACAGCAAAAGTAATGTTTTTGGTATTTTGTAGTGATTGTAACAGTAGCAACAGAAAAGTAAATAAGCGAGAACCAGTATATGGAAAACTCGTAGGCACCGGATTAGCGATGGATAATTATGCCGGATGTGGTTCGTCATGTAACAGTCATAACATAGGGTGACACAGAACTAGCTCCAATTCATCAATGTAATGTAGGCATGTATTCCGTATATAGTCATACGTGCTTATGGAAAAGAACTTGCATGGCATCTTTTGTCCTACCCTCCCGTGGCAGCGGGGTCCTATTGGAAACTAAGGGATATTAAGGCCTCCTTTTAATAGAGAACCGGAACAAAGCATTAGCACATAGTAAATACATGAACTCCTCAAACTATGGTCAACACCGGGAGTGGTCCTGATTATTGTCACTTTGGGGTTGCCGGATCATAACACATAGTAGGTGACTATAGACTTGCAAGATAGGATCAAGAACACACATATATTCATGAAAACATAATAGGTTCAGATCTGAAATCATGGCACTCGGGCCCTAGTGACAAGCATTAAGCATAGCAAAGTCATAGCAACATCAATCTCAGAACATAATGGATACTTGGGATCAAACCCTAACAAAACTAACTCGATTACATGATAAATCTCATCCAACCCATCACCGTCCAGCAAGCCTACGATGCAATTACTCAAGCACGGCGGTGAGCATCATGAAATTGGTGATGGAGGATGGTTGATGATGACGACGGCGACAAATCCCCCTTTCCGGAGCCCCGAACGGACTCCAGATCAGCCCTCCCAAGAGAGATTAGGGCTTGGCGGCGGCTCCTTATCGTAAAACGTGATGATTTCTTCTCTCTGATTTTTTTCTCCCCGAAAGCCAATATATGGAGTTGGAGTTGGCGCCGGAGGGCCTCCAGGGGGCCCACGAGGTAGGGGGCGCGCCCAGGGGGGCTCGCCCCCACCCTCGTGAGCAGGGTGTGGGCCCCCTGGTCTTCATCTTTGGCGAGGATTTTTTATTGTTTTTTCTAAGGTGTTCCGTGGAGTTTCAGGTCATTCCGAGAACTTTTATTTTCTGCACATAAAACAACACCATGGCTATTCTGCTGAAAACAGCGTCAGTCCGAGTTAGTTCCATTCAAATCATACAAGTCAGAGTCCAAAACAAGGGCAATAGTGTTTGGAAAAGTAGATACGACGGAGACATATCAAGTCCCCCAAGCTTAAACCCTTGCTTGTACTCAAGCAATTCAGTTGACAAACTGAAAGAGAAAAAGAAAAACTTTTACAAACTCTGTTTGCTCTTGTTCTTGTAAACATGAAAAGCCAGCATTCAAGTTTCAGCAATTATTATGAACTAACCATACTCACAATAACACGTAGGTCTCACAATTACTCATATCAACAGCATAATCAGCTAGCGAGCCATAATAATAAAACTCGGATGACAACACTTACTCAAAATAATCGTAACATGATATAACAAAATGGTATCTCGCTAGCCCTTTCTGAGACCGCAAAACATAAACGCAGAGCACCTTTAAAGATCAATGACTGACTAAACATTGTAATTCATGGTAAAAGAGATCCAGTCAAGTCATACCCAATATAAACCAATAATAATGAATGCAAACGACAGTGTGCTCTCCAGCGGGTGCTTTTTGATAAGAAGGGTGATGACTCAATATAAAACTAAATAGATAGGTCCTTCATAGAGGGAAGCAGGGATTTGTAGAGGTGCCAGAGCTCGGTTTTGAAATAGAGATAAATTATATTTTGAGCGGCATACTTTCATTGTCAACATAACAACTAAAAGACGACGATATCTTCCATGCTAAACAGATTATAGGAGGTTCCCAAACAGAATGGTGAAGTTTATACTCCCCATCCTCCACAAGCATCAATTCATGGCTTGCTCGAAACAACGAGTGCCTCCAACATTCAACGGGTCCCAGGGGGAGTTTTGTTTGTAGTTATTTTGATTTAGTTTGCATAAAGCATGGGATTGGGCATCCCGGAGACCAGCCATTTTTTCGTGAATGAGGAGCGGAGTCCCCTCCTCTTGAGAATAACCTGCCTAACACGGAAGATAAGGGAAGCTCTAGTTGACATATGAGCTATTCGAGCATGCAAAACAGAATGTTTATTTGAAGGTTTAGAGTTTGGCACATACAAATTTACTTGGAACGGCAGGTAAATACCACATCTAGGTAGGTATAGTGGACTCATATGGAACAACTTTGGGGTTTAAGGAGTTTGGATGCACAAGCAGTATTCCTGCTTAGAACAGGTGAAGGCTAGCAAAAGACTAGGAAGCGACCAACTGAGAGAGCGACAACAGTCGTAAACATGCATTAAAATTAATTTACACCTAATACAAGCATGAGTAGGATATAATCCACCATGAACATAAATATTATGAAGGCTATGTTGATTTGATTCAACTACATGGGTGAACATGTGCCAAGTCGAGTCACTCAATTCATTTATAGGAGGATACCATCCCATCATACCACATCATAATCATTCTAATAGCATGTTGGCACGCAAGGTAAACCATTATAACTCATAGCTAATCAAGCATGGCACAAGCAACTATAATCTCTAAATGTCATTGCAAATATGTTTACTTCATAATAGCTGACTCAGGAACGATGAATCATCATATTTACAAAAACAAGAGAGGTCGAGTTCATACCAGCTTTTCTCATCCCAATAAGTCCATCATATATCATCATTATTGCCTTTCACTTTCACGACCGAACGATGTGTATAATAAGAAGAGTGCACGTGCATTGGACTAAGCTGGAATCTGCAAGGATTCAACTCAAGAGAGAAGACAAGTAATATGGGCTCTAAGTTAGATAATCAATCATGCATATGAGAGCCACTAAGCATTTTCAATATAGTCTTCTCGACCACCAAAAGAAAGAAAAGAAAATAAAAACTATTTACACGGGAAAGCTCCCAACAAGTAAAAGAAGAATGGGAAATATTTTTGGGTTTTCATTTTAATTACTATTACAAGCAAAGAAGTAAACTACTACTAATTTTTTTGTTTTTTCTTAAAGTTTAACAAACACACAAGAAGAAAGTAGAAAAAGAAATTTAAACTAGCATGGATATTACAGTGAAAGAGTATGAGCACCGACATCTAGCAATGAGTGTGTGTGTGAACATGAATGTAATGTCGGTGGGAAATACGTACTCCCCCAAGCTTAGGCTTTTGGCCTAAGTTGGTCTATTGCCAGGGATAGCCTGGCGGGTACCCGTAGGTGAAGCTGGGGTCGTACTGCAACGAAGAAGGTTCTGGCTGCTACTGGCTGGCAACCTCCTCTGGATCCCAAGAATAAACAGATAGTCGTTGAGGCTCATCTTGAGGCTCCGGTTCCGGGGCTGGTGCAGGATTTCGATAGGCTTGAACAGCCAACCACGGAATGATGTGAGGACCTATAGATAAGTTAAACAAAAAAGAAGCAGGCAAAGTAATAGTCTCAGGGTGATGTTTATCAAAGTATAATTTGTATTTGAGCTCCCCTTCGCGACTCTTAACAAGAAAGTCATGCGCTATCATACTCTTATAATCTAAATAAGCTCGAGGCAGCGCTGTTTCTTCTTTCTCCTCATGCCTAATAGGTATTTCCAAATGTTCGGCTAGGCGTGACACATAAATGCCTCCAAAGATGGGGCCCTTAGTACGGTTCATACTTAACCGTCTACCAACAATTCCACCCATACTAACAGAGTTATTGCGGTATAAACCATGGAACAAAATAATAATATCAGGAATACTAAGGTTCCCACAGTTCCCGCTTCCAATCAAGCAACGACTAGCAAATAAGGCAAAGTAGTGTAAAACAGGAAAATGTATGCTAGTGATCCTTGCATCAGAAACCTTCCTGGTTTCTCCCACAGTGATAGTGTTAATAAAAGCTTCTACTTTGTTACGGTGGGGTTCATCTAAGGTGCCCTCAAAGGGTATTCTGCAAACCTCACAGAATTCAGCTAATGTCATCTCTTTAACAACGTCATATAAATGAAACTCTACTGTCGGAGGTGATTTCTTAGGGAAAAAGTAGAAGTTTTGCACAAAAGTATTTGTGAGTAAGAGATACTGATGACGTTGGTCATAGAGGAAGTTGGTGAGGCCAGCATTTTCAATCAATAAATAGAAATCCTCATAAATACCGACTCTCCTCAAGAAGTCATCAGAAGGCCATTCACACGGCCGGACCTCCGCGGTGCGAGGCAAATTAAATTTGGGCTTCTGCTCTTCTTCCTTTTGTTTTTCCTTAGAGCTTCGGCTCGACGAGCCCCTCAAAAGACTCTTCATTATTTCTGAAACAATCTGAAATTTTTAGTAACTTCAAATAAAAGTGAACCAACTTCAATAAAATTGATAGTAACAACTCCCACAAGTGCCTAGGGCCTATATAAAGCATTAGAACTACTTGGAACCATATAAATTTGACATGCAAGCTCAAGAACATGGTCACCTTTGCAACACAAATTTGCAATGAATAAAGCACTAGAACAAAAACTAATTGGACCAATGGAGGAGTCACATACCAAGGAACAATCTCCCCAAGCAGTTTTGCGAGAGGTGCTTTGAGCAAGGAGATCGAAAATCACAGCAACGGGGGCTGGAACTCGTGCTTGAGTTGGTTTTTCGTGTTTGTGTGAGGCAGAGGAAGATGATGGGTGCAGGAATAAGTGGAGGAGGGCCACCATGGGCCCACAAGGCAGGGGGGTGCACCCAGGGGGGTAGGGCTCGCCCTCCACCCTCGTGTCCAGGTGGCAGCTCCCCCCACGGTAATTTTTGCACAGTAAATCCTCAAATATTCCCGAAAAAATCATATTAAATTGGCATGGCATTCTGAGGACTTTTATTTTTGGGGAATTTTTATATTGCACAGATAAGTCAGGAGACAGACAAAAAAATACTATTTTACTTTATTTCTACTAAACAACAGAAAATATAAAGAGGGTACAGAAGGTTGTGATTCTAGTTTCATCCATCTCGTGATCACCAAAATGAACCCACTAACAAGGTTGATCAAGTCTTGTTAACAAACTCATTCTGAATAATCACGGAACCGGAGAAATTTTGAATAACACTAAGTTACCTCAACGGGGATATGAAAATCCCCAACAATAAGAATATCATACTTTTTCTTGACAGTAGGGAGAGGAAATTCAAAACCTCCAAATATAATCGATGGAATTTTTCCAATACAGTTGATACTATAAACTTGCGGTTGTTTCCTCAGAAAATGTACTGTGTGCTCATTGCCATTAACATGAAAAGTGACATTGCCTTTGTTGCAATCAATAACAGCCCTTGCAGTATTAAGGAAAGGTCTTCCAAGAATAATAGACATACTATCATCCTCGGGAATATCAAGAATAACAAAGTCCGTTAAAATAGTAACGTTTGCAACCACAACAGGCACATCCTCACAAATACCGACAGGTATAGCAGTTGATTTATCAGCCATTTGCAAAGATATTTCAGTAGGTGTCAACTTATTCAAGTCAAGTCTACGATATAAAGAGAGAGGCATAACACTGACACCGACTCCAAGGTCACATAAAGTAGTTTTAACATAATTTCTCTTAATGGAGCATGGTATAGTAGGTACTCCTAGATCTCCAAGTTTCTTTGGTATTCCACCCTTAAAAGTATAATTAGCAAGCATGGTGGAAATTTCAGCTTCAGGTATCTTTCTTTTATTAGTAATGATATCCTTCATGTACTTAGCATAAGGATTTGTTTTGAGCACATCAGTTAATCGCATACGCAAAAAGATGGGTCTAATCATTTCAGCAAAGCGCGCAAAATCCTCATCATCCTTTTTCTTGGATGGTTTCGGAGGAAAAGGCATGGGTTTCTGAACCCATGGTTCCCTTTCTTTACCATGTTTCCTAGCAACAAAGTCTCTTTTATCATAACGTTGATTCCTTGATTGTGGGTTATCAAGATCAACAGCAGGTTCAACTTCTACATCATTATCATTACTAGGTTGAGCATCAACATGAACATTATCATTAACATTATCACTAGGTTCATGTTCATCAACTGATTGTGTTTCAGCATCAGAAATAGAGGTATAACTTGGATTCTCGGGTGGTTCAGCAATAGGTTCACTAGAAGTTTGCAAAGTCCTATCATTTTTCTTTTTCTTCCTTTTAGAAGAACTAGGTACATCAATATTATTTCTCTGAGAATCTTGCTCAATTCTCTTAGGGTGGCCTCCAGGATACAAAGGTTCCTGAGTCATTCTACCAGTTCTAGTAGCCACTCTAACAGCATAATCATTTTTCTTACTATTCATTTCAGCAAGCACTTCTTTCTGAGCTTTAAGTACTTGTTCTACTTGAGTGGTAACCATAGAAGCATGCTTGCTAACAAGTTTAGGTTCACCTCTAATATCAGCCATATAATCACCCAAGCGTTTAATCATAAAGGTATTCTGTTTTAATTGTCTACCAAAATAAGCATTAAAATCATCTTGCTTAAACATAAAGTCATCAAACTCATCCAAGCACTGACTAGCAATTTTAGTAGGAGGGACTTCAGCTTTATCATATCTATAGAGAGAATTTACCTTTACACCTGTGTCGGGATATCAGGAGGTTCTTCAGTGAATAAGTAATTGAGATCATATACTTCTTCAACAGGCTGTAAATTAAGACCATATATTTCTTCAATAGGAGGTAAATTATTAACATCTTCAGCTTTAATACTTTTTTCTTTCATAGATTTCTTTGCCTCTTGCATATCTTCGGGACTGAGAAATAGAACACCTCTCTTCTTCGGAGTTGGTTTAGGAATAGGCTCGGTAATTGGCTCTGGGACTGGCTCAGGAGGTGGCTCAGGAGGTACCCAATTATTTTCATTTGCCAACATATTATTCAATAGAATTGCAGCTTCATCCGGTGTTCTTTTCCTGAAAAGAGAACCAGCACAACTATCCAGGTAATCTCTGGAAGCATCAGTTAGTCCATTATAGAAGCATCAGGAAAAGCATTAAGTAACTTGAGAAGCCTCCCCCAAGCTTGTGGGAGACTCTCTTCTTCAATTTGCACAAAGTTGTATATTTCCCTCAAAGCAGCTTGTTTCTTATGAGCAGGGAAATATTTAGCAGAGAAGTAATAAATCATATCCTGGGGACTTTGCACACAACCAGGATCAAGAGAATTAAACCATATCTTAGCATCACCCTTTAATGAGAACGAAAATATTTTGAGTAAATAAAGGTAGCGCGATCTCTCATTATTAGTAAACAGGGCAGCTATATCATTTAACTTAGTAAGGTGTGCCACAACAGTTTCAGATTCATAGCCATCAAAAGGATCAGAATCAACCAAAGTAATTATATCTGGATCAACAGAAAAATCATAATAATCCTTATCGGGAACACAGATAGGTGAAGTAGCAAAAGAAGGGTCGGGTCTCATTCTATCTCTAAAAGATTCTTTACTCCATTTAACAAGCAACCTCTTAAGTTCATATCTATCCTGGCAAGCAAGAATAGCTGCAGAAGATTTCGCATCAAAAAGGTAACCCTCAGGAATAGCAGGCATATTTTCATCATCACTAACATCATCGTATTCAGGTTCAATAATTTCTCTTTCTCTAGACCTAGCAATTTGCTCATCAAGAAATTCACCAAGGGGCATAGTAGTATCAAGCATAGAAGTGGTTTCATCGTAAGTGTCACAGCCCTAGAATGTTGTTTGTAAATAGTTGCATCTTCATCCAGACATCATATTTAAATTTCTGAAACTTGAACTGAGGAATTTTGGAAGCCCCAAAAACTTAAATAAAAGAGGGGCAAAGAACCCTGGTAAATGCATTCAATGTTTTCAAAATGGCCTTAAATAATGTTGGTTATATTTTGGCAAGGGTTTTGCACCAAACCAAAAATAATGAACATTTTTGAGGAATATTTTGAGCACTGAATTTAAATCATTACTTTATTTGCATTTGGAACTATATTCATAACTTGTATAGAATATATTTCCAAATACCCTGAAATATTTTATGTGCTTTTGGAAAAGTCCATTAAGCAGCATAAATATTTTCAGAGGAGTTTTTGGCATTGTTTGAATTATTTTTAAATTCAAACAGTGGCAAAACAGATTAAATAAAAGAAAACAGAACTGAAATAGAAATAAAAGAGAGAGAGAGAAGGAAGTTACCTGGCCTCACCCGTGCAGCCCACCAGAGCCGGCCCAGCTCCTGTGCTGGTCCAGCACTGTGCGGCCCAGCCCACCACAGTCGCCACAGTCTTCAACCTCCTGCCAGTAGGCAGGAGGGCGTGTGCCCGACGCGCGCGCGCACGCGCCGACCACCTCATGCTTGCCGCTTGCTCCTGGACGTCGCTAGGTGCGCCACGCCACCCCCTCGGACCCCTCTCACTCTTCCTCGAGGCCCCGCCCCTCTGCTCCCTCTCTCTCGCCCGAACCCGAACGCAGCCATCGCCGCCGACTAGAACCACCGCGGCCACAGGTCCTCCCTCGCCTCTCCGACGCGCCCCCGAGCTCCGCCGTGACGTCCCCGTCCCTACCACGGAGCCACAAGACGCCGGACGCCCTGGAGCACCGTCACCGACGCCATCTTCTTCCTCTGCACCGACGGCCGTCGTCGCTTGATTCGCCGCCCACAGAGCGTCCCCGGCCTCGCCCTTGCGCTCGTTGGACTCGTGGTGAGCCGCTGAATCGTTCCCCTCTTCTTCCCATGTCGTTTGGCCGCTCTAGCCATTGCTTCCGCCGGACCCGAGAGCTCGCCGCCGTCGTGCCTCGTCACCGTCGTGGCCAGAGCCATCGTGGCTCAAAGCCGGGCACACCACCGTGCTCCAAACCTCACTAGGAGCACGTAGAACCCACCAGCTTCCCCTCCCGAGCACCACAACGCCAAACCCGCAGGTGCCCGAACTCCGGCCGCCGCCTTGGAGCTCGCCGCCGTCGAGTTTGACCTGGACGGCGCCCGTTGACCTGCTGACATCACTATGAGGTCATGCTGACGCAATAATTCCTTTCTGGAATTTAAATAAATCTTAAATGATTTAATAATTTCAGAAAATGCCCTAAACTTCAATAAATCATAGAAAATTAACCGTAACTCCAAATTAAATAAATTATATATGAAAAATTATCAGAAAAATTCAAGGAATCCATCTGCATCATTTTCATGCATGTTTGAACAATGTTTGTCCTCTGTTTTGGACAAAACAAATAAATGGCATTTGAATAATCACATATGGAGTTTGAATTTGAATCTTGTATTCAAACCAACCCCCATTTAACTTGTTGCTAGATGCATTAGCCCAAAACACATTCATTTTGCCATGTCATAGCATGCATCATTTTGTGCATTGCATTGATTGTGTTCTTCTTTGTTGCCGGTATCTGTTCCCTCCCGGTAGACGATGTTCCGACGTTGTGATCGTTGACACTGATGAAGACTCAATGTTATCTTCAGAAGTGCCAGGCAAGCAAAACCCCCTTGTTCATTCCGATACAATCCTACTCTCTCGCTCCTGCTCTCTTTTACTGCATTAGGACAACAACGATTCAACTGTTACTTGCTGCGGTAGCTGAACCCCTTTATCCTTTGCATGACCTGTCATTGCCACAGTAAATAGATGAAACCCACTAGCATGAGTAGGAGTTGTTTGAGCCCTGTTGTGCCTGCTCATTCATGTTTGTTTGTCATGCCTGCTACTGCTTAGAGTTGAGTCGGGTCTGATTCATCGTGGATGAATCAGAGGTGTGTGAACATGTCTTACTGTGTGTGATAAGTGTGTGAACACGATTTGGTAAAGGTAGCGGTGAGAGGCCATGTAGGAGTACATGGTGGGTTGTCTCATTGCAGCCGTCCTCAGGAACTGAGTTCTGTGTTTGTGATCCATGATTCAGCTACTACCACGCATTGGGCCCAAAACCAATGGACCCTCTCGGCTTCTTGATCACCCTTGTCCTCTGTCCAGGAGTTGCAAGTAGTTTCTGGTGTTTGTAGTATGCTGGAGGCCGGGGCAGCGCTGACCGTAGGGGTGGGCTTTGATGCGGTAGGCACGTGGCACGGTGTACCGGGCGCCCGTTTGGTGTCTCGGGAACCCTGTTCACATCGTTTGGGGCTGTGAGCGAAACTCCGGCCGGATCTCCTCATGGATGGAACCCGAATAGGCGATAAACCTGGACTAGAGACTTAGGTGATTAGGTAGGTCATGGCCGACACCCACGTTGGGCTTCCGCTTGAAGGTTGCCGAGTACATGTCGTGTAAACGGTGGTAAGTGGTGAGAGCGTGTGTGAAGAAGTACACCCCTGCAGGGTTAACATCATCTATTCGAATAGCCGTGTCCGCGGAAAAAGGACTTCTGGGTTGCTTATATCAGTTCATAGACAAGTGAAAGTGGATACTCTAAAATACGCAAGATAAGCGTGAGTGCTATGGATGGCGTTCTCGTAGGGAGACGGGAGCGGATCCATAGTGGTGTATTGATATGGTGAATATGTGGACTCGTGTGCGCCACCTCAAAAGAGTCGCTTGCAGTCGTAGTTTAGGATAGCCACCGAGTCAAAGCTGGCTTGCTGCAGTTAAACCCCACCACCCCTTTGTTGATAATGATGCATATGTAGTTAGTTCTGATGTAAGTCTTGCTGGGTACATTTGTACTCACGTTTGCCTATTTTATGTTTTTGCAGAGAGACTTCAGTCTCACTAGTAGTTCCGCTTGGACTTCGACGTTTAGCTTGTTACCTCAGCTATGATCTTGTGCCCCGACAGGATCTAGTAGATAGTCAGGCTTCTCAGCCTTTTTCATTTCTAGATGTCTGTACTCAGACATGATAGCTTCCGCTTGTGCTTTGACTTGTATGCTCTAAATGTTGGGTCGTGAGACCCCTGTTTGTAATATCTTGCTCCTCGGAGCCTATTGCATAAATACTTGAGTCATAGAGTCATGTTGTGATGCCATGTTGTATTTGCACATATCGAGCATATTGTGTGTATGTTTTGAAATGCTTGGTATGTGTGGGATCTGACCATCTAGTTGTTTATCTTTAGTAGCCTCTCTTACGGGGAAATGTCTCCTAGTGTTTCACTGAGCCATGGTAGCTTGCTACTGCTCCGGAACACTTAGGCTGGCCGGCATGTGTCCTTCTTCGTTCCTGTGTCTGTCCCTTCGGGGAAATGTCACGCGATGAATACCAGAGTCCTGTTAGCCCGCTACAGCCCGGTTCACCGGAGTCCTGCTAGCCCAGTGCTACAGCCTGGATTCACTCGCTGATGACCGACAAGTTCGATGCTGGGTCATGGATGCCTGTCCCTGTAAGTCTGTGCCACTTTGGGTTTACAACTAGCCATGTCAGCCCGGGCTCCTTATCATATGGATGCTAGCGACACTGTCATATACGTGTGCCAAAAGGCGCAAACGGTCCCGGGCAAAGGTAAGGCGACACCCGTGGGAATACCGTGCGTGAGGCCGCAAAGTGATATGAGGTGTTACATGCTAGATCGATGTGGCATTGAGTCGGGGTCCTGACAGCGTTGGTATCAGAGCTTGACTGCCTGTAGGATTACCAAGCCAAACTGGTCGAAGTTGAGTCTAGAAATTCTTTAGTTATATAAGGGAATTGATTGTGGGATGGAACGTAAGGCTCTTTTTACTCCTTATACCTTATGCCTTCTGATCTGAGTCATCTTATCTTTCCTGCGGGGATTAAGAACTAGGCTATCTTTTCTTTCTATCAGGATCACGTGTTACTAAACCGTAGACTTATAGATTGTTGGACTTAAGCCTCGTTTCAGTTCCTAGTACTTCTGTATGTTAATTATTTATCTCGAGACCTTGATATTGTGCTTCTGAGTGGTTATTCCACCATTTTTGTGAATGTCTCAAATCTTTTCTGAGCATTTACAGCCGTTATGCTTTCCGAGTCATTCCAGGTTTCTAAATAGTCTGATGCATTTGCAAAATCCTTTCCCTCTGGTTTCGATGTTCCTTTATGCCAGCTCAATCACACTAATTGTTGAGTTGAGGTATTCTATTGCCTTGACCTTATGTTGGAGTTACTATTATGACCCTAGGTGTCTCAGGGGATCATTTAGTAGTCTAGCCATGATTTATGTTCCAGTGTGATGACTCTGGCCGTCATTATCGAAAGCATCCCGTGATGCCATTTAGTAGTAGGTATTCTATCCCTGGGTTTTGAACCCGAGATTCACCCTACTTGCTTCATGTTGATAGTTTTGCTCGTTCCTTTAGGTTATTAGTAACCTTTGCATTAGTCCTCGATGTTCGTGGTATTCCTTTCTTCCAAATACTATGAACCGCTTATGGCAGATGTTCCTCGCTGATCGAAAGATCACAATCAGAGTGCTCTCGATGGGTTCTCGATTCTACATTGTGACTCTGCCAGTTCTACCTTTCTGCATGGGTTATCCGGAAGAAATATGTGGAATTCGTTCGACATGCTAAACCATGCATCCACAACTCAGAAAATCGTATGTTCCTTTGAGTTGTCCCTCTTTAGTTGTCTTCTGACCCTCGTCTATCAATTGATAGTCAAGAGTATGCGTGCATTCGTTCGTCGATGCCTATTACCCTTGTGGTCCGCCAAGCCATTCTATTTCAGAATGAATAGGAGAAACAAACTCCAGTACCTCATCCATATTTAGGATTGGGTCAAAGTAGTTGTGTTCCGCAGATCAAGTTACAATCCAGCTTCTGGTCTGCTCTACCCTGAAGTATTACCTTATTTATGACAGGAATTTCATGAGAATTGCACCACCTTTTGTGAATTCTTGACATAGTGATACTTCTCGCCATCCTTTTTCATTCCTCGGTTCCGTGTTGTTGCAGCCGGAGTACCGACAAATGAATTGTGATGTGTGAAATCAATACTCCCAGCAACCTCATTGCTTGGTAGTTAAAGGGTAATAATCTTATTCTTAGTATGTTGGTTATTGAATCACCATTCTAAGATTGATCGTGCTACCTAGTCCTTATTTCCTGGTGCACTCTTTGATTGATGAGTTAGGATTTTGTCAAGTCCTCGCTCATTTGATCATATCATCTTGCCCTGAAAAGCAAGATTGTTCTCGAGCTTAGTAACATATCGGTGGTTCGTGATTTCCGAAGATCTTCTCGGAAGTATTACCAGGTTGTCACCTGACCGCTATGTTGAGCTCGTGATCAAGTTGGTTTCTTGTGAACCACCTTCTCTCCAAGAATCGGTGTTAGATATCCCTGAGCTAGTTGGTTAAGCTAAACGACAACTTGGAGGGTTGGAAGATAAAAGCTTGCCTGACTTAGTTCGTTCCAAAGGGATATTCTTGTGTAGTGTGTGTTGAAGAAAGATGATATCTTCATCGATTGGTCCCTGTGATCAGTTGCTGGACCTATCGTCTTATCAATTCTTTGATTTGAGTGTGGGCTATCGTCAAATCAAGTCAGAACCAACGATGCTCGTAATGTTGTCTTATTCGTGGTTGATCCCTCGAGCATACACCATTACATCTTTGGTCTGACCAATGCTATCACTTGTTCACTTAACTATGGAATTCCTTTTAAAAGGAAACCCAGATGAATAGTTGTTGAGCCCATTGACAACATCCTTATCTCCTCCATGATTTTGTTGGACAATAAGTTAGTGTTGGAAACTTTTGAAGCATTTGTTCATGCTAGCTCATGAAGCATATGTTCGGATGTAAGAAGTGACTTCCTCTAGTTCATGTGCATTTGATGCAAGTTGCCGCCGTGGACTCGAGAAAATCAATGTTGCTTCCTCTGGAATCATCGCAAGTCAGTCATGCACACGTGCGAAGTATTCTGTGGTCTCGAGACTTGCAACCTTCATTCCATATGTGTATCCTAGCACACCAAGCCACTGACTGATTTGTTCAAGGAGAAGGAGTATCTTCATAAAAGCTAATCCGGACTTATGAAAGAACTTCGATATCCTCGTTGATGGTTCCCCCTCCTGAACTCGGTAGTGTTTTATTGTAAGACTACCATGTGGGCATGCTTGTCTGGGACAACGTGTTCACATGTTTGTAGCAGAACCAGCTCATGTTTTGGAGCTTGCTATCATAGTTCATTTCCCGAGAATCTCGCAACGTCATCTCGTTGATTTGTGTTGCAAACTTTCGTTTTCCTTCCTAGACTCGATGAGTCTGGAATATCCTGACACCAACCAGATCTGAATCTCAGGCAGATATGATGATTTGGAACATTTCCCAAGAACTATAATATCGGTCCCTCGGAAACCGGTAAAGTGGATGTCGTGGTCAGCACCACCCAGCCGAAAGACCTATTATTGTAGTATCTTGATTGAAGAAGTTGGCCACCTCCCCATAAGGATTTCGTAGGATTTACCTCCGTAACTGTTCCTTATGGATTCTATTGCTCCCGAAGTCCGACCTTTTACTTGATGTTCTAGTTATCAAACCATATCTATGAATGGGATACACTAGCACATCAAGGAGAACATTAGAAGCGGAGTGCTAAATGTCTCTCGGTCGATCATCCAGATTTTATTTGCTTGGCCTCGCTAAGGTGAAATCTGAGAAAGTGTTATCCTCCTTCGCATCTGCATCGTCCATCGCTATTCATCATGGTAGTATGTTGTGTTGTCAGCACCCTTGACGCGGTTGTTGATAAAACCTTGATGATTGTGGAAATGCTCAAGTTCTTGAGAGCACGCACAAGCGTTACGTGTTATCATAGGCACTAGCTGGGATTGCTCTCAGTTCCCTCGGCAATGCTATGACCTTCTCAAACAGTGAATTCACTCTCTATTGTTGGGTTCTTCCCCAGTTACCAGAATCATTCCCATCATTTGCATTTTGTTCCCAGCTTGCACCGCCAATGTGCCATTCTACCATGGGTCTCTTCCATTTCCGGTGATAAGCAAATTCATCCATTACGTTGTCTTCAACAAGGTAATCCACATCATCCAAGTTTGAGTTTGCCATTCTACCGACCCCCTCCAAACGATCGCTCAAGAATTGTCTTAGGCTGGTTTAAAGAGTTTCAATGATCTCTGAATCAAAAGTAATTCTTTTTGCCACTTAAAGGGATATCTCTACGAGTCACCTTCCCTAAGGTGTATCGTTATGGTATCATGGCAACTCAACTCCTCGCTACGTTGACAATTGTTTACCACCTTCTTAAGCGTGAAATTATTGTCTACCTAGTGCACCTTCGTCATCCGTCTCTTTCCACCCCTCTTGATGTGTAACTCGTGTCTCAACCCGAGAGATGGTCCTATGTCTCATTCCGTGAGTTGTTCGATCTTCGAGAAGATCGACCCTTCTAGAGTCTTCTTCCCCCATGTCATGTTGACAGGAATTCTCAGAGAAAGACTTCAAGACAATGATGGTGATCGAATCAACGCTCTTATGAAGTGCACCCTGGACCGTGAAGATTATACTAGTTGCGTTCCCCATCGTCTTACCCTACACTTGAATCTCGGGATGAGATTTTGTTTAGTGGGGGTGAGTTGTCACAGCCCTAGAATGTTGTTTGTAAATAGTTGCATCTTCATCCAGGCATCATATTTAAATTTCTGAAACTTGAACTGAGGAATTTTGGAAGCCCCAAAAACTTAAATAAAAGAGGGGCAAAGAACCCTGGTAAATGCATTCAATGTTTTCAAAATGGCCTTAAATAATGTTGGTTATATTTTGGCAAGGGTTTTGCACCAAACCAAAAATAATGAACATTTTTGAGGAATATTTTGAGCACTGAATTTAAATCATTACTTTATTTGCATTTGGAACTATATTCATAACTTGTATAGAATATATTTCCAAATACCCTGAAATATTTTATGTGCTTTTGGAAAAGTCCATTAAGCAGCATAAATATTTTCAGAGGAGTTTTTGGCATTGTTTGAATTATTTTTAAATTCAAACAGTGGCAAAACAGATTAAATAAAAGAAAACAGAACTGAAATAGAAATAAAAGAGAGAGAGAGAAGGAAGTTACCTGGCCTCACCCGTGCAGCCCACCAGAGCCGGCCCAGCTCCTGTGCTGGTCCAGCACTGTGCGGCCCAGCCCACCGCAGTCGCCACCGTCTTCAACCTCCTGCCAGTAGGCAGGAGGGCGTGTGCCCGACGCGCGCGCGCACGCGCCGGCCACCTCATGCTTGCCGCTTGCTCCTGGACGTCGCTAGGTGCGCCACGCCACCCCCTCGGACCCCTCTCACTCTTCCTCGAGGCCCCGCCCCTCTGCTCCCTCTCTCTCGCCCGAACCCGAACGCAGCCATCGCCGCCGACTAGAACCACCGCGGCCACAGGTCCTCCCTCGCCTCTCCGACGCGCCCCCGAGCTCCGCCGTGACGTCCCCGTCCCTACCACGGAGCCACAAGATGCCGGACGCCCTGGAGCACCGTCACCGACGCCATCTTCTTCCTCTGCACCGACGGCCGTCGTCGCTTGATTCGCCGCCCACAGAGCGTCCCCGGCCTCGCCCTTGCGCTCGTTGGACTCGCGGTGAGCCGCTGAACCATTCCCCTCTTCTTCCCATGTCGTTTGGCCGCTCTAGCCATTGCTTCCGCCGGACCCGAGAGCTCGCCGCCGTCGTGCCTCGTCATCGTCGTGGCCAGAGCCATCGTGGCTCAAAGCCGGGCACACCACCGTGCTCCAAACCTCACTAGGAGCACGTAGAACCCACCAGCTTCCCCTCCCGAGCACCACAACGCCAAACCCGCAGGTGCCCGAACTCCGGCCGTCGCCTTGGAGCTCGCCGCCGTCGACTCAGGCCACCCCAGCTCCTCTGGCTTGCTCCATTGGATGCGCACGAGCTCGAGCTCCCTGTAGAACCCCTTCGCGCGTCGAATGGGCGCCGGAGCAGCCATTCCGGCGAGCCACCGCCGCGTCTGGTCGTTGCCGGCGGTTAGACGCCGGTGGATTAGCCCGGTTGACCAGAGATTTGACCCCCCTGGGTCACCAACGTGTGGGCCCGTCCCCTGCTAACTTTGGGTTAATTTAATAACTATTTTAGTTAAGCCACTGACTCACTGACATGCGGGCCCCGCCCGGCTAACTAAGTTAGTTAGGGTTAATTTTAATTAGGTTAGTTAGTCCAGACACTGACACGCAGGGCCCACAGGTCAGTTTGACCTGGAGGGCGCCCGTTGACCTGCTGACGTCACTATGAGGTCATGTTGACGCAATAATTCCTTTCTGGAATTTAAATAAATCTTAAATGATTTAATAATTTCAGAAAATGCCCTAAACTTCAATAAATCATAGAAAATTAACCGTAACTCCAAATTAA
The DNA here is from genome assembly GCF_018294505.1 of Triticum aestivum. NCBI lineage: Eukaryota > Viridiplantae > Streptophyta > Magnoliopsida > Poales > Poaceae > Triticum > Triticum aestivum. The sequence continues at coordinate 584,414,332 of NC_057801.1, read as the reverse complement.
ATAAATTATATATGAAAAATTATCAGAAAAATTCAAGGAATCCATCTGCATCATTTTCATGCATGTTTGAACAATGTTTGTCCTCTGTTTTGGACAAAACAAATAAATGGCATTTGAATAATCACATATGGAGTTTGAATTTGAATCTTGTATTCAAACCAACCCCCATTTAACTTGTTGCTAGATGCATTAGCCCAAAACACATTCATTTTGCCATGGCATAGCATGCATCATTTTGTGCATTGCATTGATTGTGTTCTTCTTTGTTGCCGGTATCTGTTCCCTCCCGGTAGACGATGTTCCGACGTTGTGATCGTTGACACTGATGAAGACTCAATGTTATCTTCAGAAGTGCCAGGCAAGCAAAACCCCCTTGTTCATTCCGATACAATCCTACTCTCTCGCTCCTGCTCTCTTTTACTGCATTAGGACAACAACGATTCAACTGTTACTTGCTGCGGTAGCTGAACCCCTTTATCCTTTGCATGACCTGTCATTGCCACAGTAAATAGATGAAACCCACTAGCATGAGTAGGAGTTGTTTGAGCCCTATTGTGCCTACTCATTCATGTTTGTTTGTCATGCCTGCTACTGCTTAGAGTTGAGTCGGGTCTGATTCATCGTGGATGAATCAGAGGTGTGTGAACATGTCTTACTGTGTGTGAGCTAAGTGTGTGAACACGATTTGGTAAAGGTAGCGGTGAGAGGCCATGTAGGAGTACATGGTGGGTTGTCTCATTGCAGCCATCCTCAGGAACTGAGTTCTGTGTTTGTGATCCATGATTCAGCTACTACCACGCATTGGGCCCGAAACCAATGGACCCTCTCGGCTTCTTGATCACCCTTGTCCTCTGTCCAGGAGTTGCAAGTAGTTTCTGGTGTTTGTAGTATGCTGGAGGCCGTGGGCAGCGCTGACCGTAGGGGTGGGCTGTGATGCGGTAGGCACGTGGCACGGTGTACCGGGCGCCCGTTTGGTGTCTCGGGAACCCTGTTCACATCGTTTGGGGCTGTGAGCGAAACTCCGGCCGGATCTCCTCATGGATGGAACCCGAATAGGCGATAAACCTGGACTAGAGACTCGAGTGTTTAGGCAGGCCGTGGCCGACACCCATGTTGGGCTTCCGCTTGAAGGTTGCCGAGTACATGTCGTGTAAACGGCGGTAAGTGGTGAGAGCGTGTGTGAAGAAGTACACCCCTGCAGGGTTAACATCATCTATTCGAATAGCCGTGTCCGCGGAAAAGGACTTCTGGATTGCTTATATCAGTTCATAGACAAGTGAAAGTGGATACTCTAAAATACGCAAGATAAGCGTGAGTGCTATGGATGGCGTTCTCGTAGGGAGACGGGAGCGGATCCATAGTGGTGTATTGATATGGTGAATATGTGGACTCGTGTGCGCCACCTCAAAAGAGTCGCTTGCAGTCGTAGTTTAGGATAGCCACCGAGTCAAAGCTGGCTTGCTGCAGTTAAACTCCACCACCCCTTTGTTGATAATGATGCATATGTAGTTAGTTCTGATGTAAGTCTTGCTGGGTACATTTGTACTCACGTTTGCCTATTTTATGTTTTTGCAGAGAGACTTCAGTCTCACTAGTAGTTCCACGTGGACTTCGACGTTTAGCTTGATACCTCAGCTACGATCTTGTGCCCTCGGCAGGATCTGATAGATAGTCAGGCTTCTCAGCCTTTTTCATTTATAGATGTCTGTACTCAGACATGATAGCTTCCGCTTGTGCTTTGACTTGTATGCTCTGATTGTTGGGTCATGAGACCCATGATTGTAATATCGCGCTCCTCGGAGCCTATTGAATAAATTACTTGAGTCGTAGAGTCATGTTGTGATGCCATGTTGTATTTGCACATATCGAGCATATTGTGTGTATGTTATTGAAATGCTTGGTATGTGTGGGATCTGACCATCTAGTTGTTTATCTTTAGTAGCCTCTCTTACGGGGAAATGTCTCCTAGTGTTTCCACCGAGCCATGGTAGCTTGCTACTGCTCCGGAACACTTAGGCTGGCCGGCATGTGTCCTTCTTCGTTCCTGTGTCTGTCCCTTCGGGGAAATGTCACGCTATGAATACCGGAGTCCTGTTAGCCCGCTACAGCCCGGTTCACCGGAGTCCTGCTAGCCCAGTGCTACAGCCTGGATTCACTCGCTGATGACCGACACGTTCGATGCTGGGTCATGGATGCCTGTCCCTGTAAGTCTGTGCCACTTTGGGTTTACGACTAGCCATGTCAGCCCGGGCTCCTTATCATATGGATGCTAGCGACACTGTCATATACGTGTGCCAAAAGGCGCAAACGGTCCCGGGCAAAGGTAAGGCGACACCCGTGGGAATACCGTGCGTGAGGCCGCAAAGTGATATGAGGTGTTACATGCTAGATCGATGTGGCATTGAGTCGGGGTCCTGACAGCGTTGGTATCAGAGCTTGACTACCTGTAGGATTACCAAGCCAAACTGGTCGAAGTTGAGTCTAGAAATTCTTTGGTTATATAAGGGAATTGATTGTGGGATGGAACGTAAGGCTCTTTTTACTCCTTATACCTCATGGCCTTCTGATCTGAGTCATCATCTTCTCTTCTATGGGGATTAAGAACTAGGTTATCTCTTCTTTCCATCAGGATCACGTGTTACTAATCCGTAGACTTATAGAATTGTTGGAATTAAGCCTCGTTTCAGATCCTATTACTTCCGTATGTTAATTGTTGATCTCGAGACCTTGATGTGTGGGCCCAGGCGCCTGCCTAATTAGTGTTAGGTTAGTTAGTGTTAATTAACTTAGTTAATTAGGTGAGCCACTGACATGCGGGCCCCGCCCGGCTAACTAAGTTAGTTAGGGCTAATCATATTTAGGTTAGTCACTGACCAGTGGGCCCAATCCAGTTAGTTAGGGCTAACTAACTTGGTTAGTTGACTGGGTCACTGACCAGTGGGTCCCACTGGTCAGGTTTGACCTGGTCGACGCCTTTGACCTGCTGACGTCACCCCGGCGTCATGCTGACGCAGTATATGCTTCTGGGATTTTAAATAAGTCAGAAATGATTTATTTATTTTCAGAATATGCCCTAAACTTCAATAAATCATAGAAATTCAACCGTAACTCCAAATTAAATAATTTATATATGAAAAATTATCAGAAAAATTCAAGGAATCCATCTGTACCATTTTCATGCATGTTAGAACAACTTATAACTGCTGTTTAGCACAAATTAATTAATGGCATTTGAATAATCACATATGGAGTTTGAATTTGAATCTTGTATTCAAACCAACTTCATTTAATCTGTTGCTAGTTGCATTAGCTCAAAACACATTCATATTGCCATGTCATAGCATGCATCATTTTGTGCATTGCATTGATTGTGTTCTTCTTTGTTGCCGGTATCTGTTCCCTCCCGGTAGACGATGTTCCGACGTTGTGATCGTTGACACTGATGAAGACTCAATGTTATCTTCAGAAGTGCCAGGCAAGCAAAACCCCCTTGTTCATTCCGATACAATCCCACTCTCTCGCTCCTGCTCTCTTTTACTGCATTAGGACAACAACGATTCATCTGTTACCTGCTGCGGTAGCTGAACCCCTTTATCCTTTGCATGACCTGTCATTGCCATAGTAAATAGATGAAACCCACTAGCATGAGTAGGAGTTGTTTGAGCCCTGTTGTGCCTACTCATTCATGCTTGTTTGTCATGCCTGCTACTGCTTAGAGTCGAGTCAGGTCTGATTCATCCGGGATGAATCAGAGGTGTGTGAACATGTCCTACGGTGTGTGAGCTAAGCGTGTGAACACGATTTGGTAAAGGTAGCGGTGAGAGGCCATGTAGGAGTACATGGTGGGTTGTCTCATTGCAGCCGTCCTCAGGAACTGAGTTCTGTGTTTGTGATCCATGATTCAGCTACTACCACGCATTGGGCCCGAAACCAATGGACCCTCTCGGCTTCTTGATCACCCTTGTCCTCTGTCCAGGAGTTGCAAGTAGTTTCTGGTGTTTGTAGTATGCTGGAGGCCGTGCGCAGCGCTGACCGTAGGGGTGGGCTGTGATGCAGTAGGCACGTGGCACGGTGTACCGGGCGCCCGTTTGGTGTCTCGGGAACCCTGTTCACATCGTTTGGGGCTGTGAGCGAAACTCCGGCCGGATCTCCTCATGGATGGAACCCGAATAGGCGATAAACCTGGACTAGAGACTTAGGTGATTAGGTAGGTCGTGGCCGACACCCACGTTGGGCTTCCGCTTGAAGGTTGCCGAGTACATGTCGTGTAAACGGCGGTAAGTGGTGAGAGCGTGTGTGAAGAAGTACACCCCTGCAGGGTTAACATCATCTATTCGAATAGCCGTGTCCGCGGAAAAAGGACTTCTGGGTTGCTTATATCAGTTCATAGACAAGTGAAAGTGGATACTCTAAAATACGCAAGATAAGCGTGAGTGCTATGGATGGCGTTCTCGTAGGGAGACGGGAGCGGATCCATAGTGGTGTATTGATATGGTGAATATGTGGACTCGTGTGCGCCACCTCAAAAGAGTCGCTTGCAGTCGTAGTTTAGGATAGCCACCGAGTCAAAGCTGGCTTGCTGCAGTTAAACCCCACCACCCCTTTGTTGATAATGATGCATATGTAGTTAGTTCTGATGTAAGTCTTGCTAGGTACATTTGTACTCACGTTTGCCTATTTTATGTTTTTGCAGAGAGACTTCAGTCTCACTAGTAGTTCCGCTTGGACTTCGATGTTTAGCTTGTTACCTCAGCTACGATCTTATGCCCCGACAGGATCTAGTAGATAGTCAGGCTTCTCAGCCTTTTTCATTTTTAGATGTCTGTACTCAGACATGATAGCTTCCGCTTGTGCTTTGACTTGTATGCTCTGAATGTTGGGTCGTGAGACCCCTGTTTGTAATATCTTGCTCCTCGGAGCCTATTGCATAAATACTTGAGTCATAGAATCATGTTGTGATGCCATGTTGTATTTGCACATATCGAGCATATTGTGTGTATGTTTTGAAATGCTTGGTATGTGTGGGATCTGACCATCTAGTTGTTTATCTTTAGTAGCCTCTCTTACGGGGAAATGTCTCCTAGTGTTTCACTGAGCCATGGTAGCTTGCTACTGCTCCGGAACACTTAGGGTGGCCGGCATGTGTCCTTCTTCGTTCCTGTGTCTGTCCCTTCGGGGAAATATCACGCGATGAATACCAGAGTCCTGTTATCCCGCTACAGCCCGGTTCACCGGAGTCCTGCTAGCCCAGTGCTACAGCCTGGATTCACTCGCTGATGACCGACAAGTTCGATGCTGGGTCATGGATGCCTGTCCCTGTAAGTCTGTGCCACTTTGGGTTTACAACTAGCCATGTCAGCCCGGGCTCCTTATCATATGGATGCTAGCGACACTGTCATATACGTGTGCCAAAAGGCGCAAACGGTCCCGGGCAAAGGTAAGGCGACACCCGTGGGAATACCGTGCGTGAGGCCGCAAAGTGATATGAGGTGTTACATGCTAGATCGATGTGGCATTGAGTCGGGGTCCTGACAGTAAGTATCATACATAGCAGAAGTGGCATCATCAATAACATGCGACATATCAGAATTCATAGCAGTAGCAGGTGTAGGTGTTGCAAGCTTACTTATAACAGAAGGAGAATCTAGTGCAAGGCTAGATGGCAGTTCCTTACCTCCCCTCGTAGTTGAGGGCAAAATAGTAGTTCCATCATCTTTCAAGTTTTCATAGTATCCAGCAGATATAAATCCCAAGTGACTCAAATAATAGAGCTATGCTCCCCGGCAACGGCGCCAGAAAAAGGTCTTGATAACCCACAAGTATAGGGGATCGCAACAGTTTTCGAGGGTAGAATATTCAACCCAAATTTATTGATTCGACACAAGGGGAGCCAGAGAATATTCTCAACTATTAGCAGCTGAGTTGTCAATTCAACCACACCTGGAAACTTTGTATCTGCAGCAAAGTGTTTAGTAGCAAAGTAATATGATAGTGGTGGTAACGATAAAAAAGTAAAGACAGCAAAAGTAATGTTTTTGGTATTTTGTAGTGATTGTAACAGTAGCAACGGAAAAGTAAATAAGCGGGAACCAGTATATGGAAAACTCATAGGCACCAGATTAGCGATGGATAATTATGCCGGATGTGGTTCATCATGTAACAGTCATAACATAGGGTGACACAGAACTAGCTCCAATTCATCAATGTAATATAGGCATGTATTCCGTATATAGTCATACGTGCTTATGGAAAAGAACTTGCATGACATCTTTTGTCCTACCCTCCCGTGGCAGCGGGGTCCTATTGGAAACTAAGGGATATTAAGGCCTCCTTTTAATAGAGAACCGGAACAAAGCATTAGTACATAGTGAATACATGAACTCCTCAAACTATGGTCATCACCGGTGGTGGTCCCGATTATTTGTCACTTCGGGGTTGCCGGATTATAACACATAGTAGGTGACTATATACTTGCAAGATAGGATCAAGAACACACATATATTCATGAAAACATAATAGGGTCAGATATGAAATCATGGCACTCGGGCCCTAGTGACAAGCATTAAGCATAGCAAAGTGATAGCAACATCAATCTCAGAACATAATGGATACTAGGGATCAGACCCTAACAAAACTAACTCGATTACATGATAAATCTCATCCAATCCATCACCGTCCAGCAAGCCTACGATGCAATTACTCACGCACGGCGGTGAGCATCATGAAATTGGTGTTGGAGGATGGTTGATGATAACGACGGCGACGAATCTCCCTCTCCGGAGCCCCGAACGAACTCTAGATCAGCCCTCCCGAGAGAGATTAGGCTAGGTGGCGGCTCCGTATCGTAAAACGCGATGATTTCTTCTCTCTGATTTTTTTATCCCCGAAAGCCAATATATGGAGTTGGAGTTGGCGTCGGAGGGCCACCAGGGGGCCCACGAGGTAGGGGGCGCGCCCAGGGGCCGCGCCCCCACACTCATGAGCAGGGTGTGGGCCCCCTGGTCTTCATCTTTGGCGAGTATTTTTTATTGTGTTTTTCTAAGGTGTTCAGTGGAGTTTTAGGTCATTCCGAGAACTTCTATTTCTGCACATAAAACAACACCATGGCAATTCTGCTGAAAACAGCGTCAGTCCTGGTTAGTTCCATTCAAATCATACACGTTAGAGTCCAAAACAAGGGCAAAAGTGTTTGGAAAAGTAGATACGACGGAGACGTATCACGCCACACCCCTCCCGATCAACAGGACCCCCGTTTCGACCGTAGGAGGTCCGATTCTTCCGTTTTGCGATACGCCACACCCCTCCTGATCAACAGGACCCCGTTCGGAACGTAGGAGGTCCGTTTCCTCCGTTGTGTGGTACGCCAGGCCTCGTTTCCATCGCATGTTCCGTCCAAGCCCTCCCGATGAACACGACCACGCATTCCGTTCCAACCCAGCCGGTTGGCTCCCATGCGTTCTATTGCCTCCCGATGAACACGACGCATTCTGTTGCCTCCCCATGAACACGACGCATTCCATTGCCACCCCATGAACACGACGACGACATTGTTTCTCCGTTCCGACCCAGCCATGTACGCATGCGCGAGTAGGCGTTCGGGACCCTGCCCGTATGTACGTATGTGGCCGTATTTTCTTTCTTGCACCCTCGCCATTGTACGTACGTGTACATGCTACATGCGCGCCTCTACTACGACACGTGCGCGCCTCTACAATGACCAGTATGTACTTACACGTATGCGACAAGAATGACAACGCTATGTACGCTTCTACCAGGTGGGTCCCGACTGTCAAGCACTTCCTTGCCTGCAAAGATGTAGCTGGTGGGTCCCAGCAGTCAGGGGGGCGAATCGTTTTTTTGCCCGGATGCACTTCCTTGCGTGCGAAGATGTAGCTGGTGGGTCCCAGCAGTCAGGGGGCAAATCATTTTTTTTGCCCGGACGCACTTCCTTGCATGAGAAGATGTAGCTGGTGGGTCCCAGCAGTCAGGGGGATGAATCATTTTTTTGGACGCACTTCCTTGCGTGCGAAGATGTAGCTGGTGGGTCCCAGCAGACAGTGGGGAACGTTTTTTTCGTGAAAACGGTGGCCCATCCGATGGGTCCCCGCTGTCAGGTGGAGGAATATTTATTTTGCGCATAATAAGGAGGCACTTCCTTGCTGCAGCCGTGGACCCAGCTGTCAGCCTCTCCACGTACAGTCCACGTCCGATGGAAGCCATTCCTTGACCACGTTGACCACGCCGCGCCGAGAGCACCAGGGCGGTGGACGACGGTGAGGCCTAGGAAGGGGACAACGTAGAGTCGGGGAAGACGCGGCAGTGGATGCCCATGCGTAGAGGAGTACGAGGGTTCACTCGTTCGGCTGCGGTGTGAGGCTGCCGTCGCCGCAGAATAACATGGGGTGTGGGTGCGTAAAGGGATGGCCTGGCCAGCGGTGGGAGTAGTAGGGGCGGTGAGGCCTCCGCGGCATCACAGCCGGCCACGGGAGGCAGGAGCACGCGGCACGACCGGCGCTGCTTTGGGCGGCTGGAGCACGAAGACCAGAGGTTGAAGAAGCACTACGGTCGTTGGATGGACATCGTACGGTCACAGGAGCTAGAGTCGTTCATATTGACTAAGTTGACAAAGTCCTCTGTCCCCGTAAACTTAGTAGGCCCACAAGTCAGCCTCCCACCAAGGTGAGTCCCAGCTAGCAGGGGGAGTATTCATTTTTTTGTGCATAATAAGGAGGCATTTCCGGTGGGTCCGAGCTGACAGCGGGGGGAACATTTTTTTCGCAAAATACAGAGACCCTTCCGGTGGGTCCCAGCTATCAGGTGGAGGAATCATTATTTTGCGCGTAATAAGGATGCATTTTCCTGTGTGGGCCCCTACTGTCAGCCTCTTCCGATGGCTGTTGTTTGTTGACCATGTTGACCTCGCCGCGCCGAGAGCACAAACGCGGTGGACGAGGGCGAGCCCAGGAAGAGAACCACCCGGAGCCGGCGATGCCACCGCAGCAGATGCCCACGCTGAGGGGAGAACGAGCGCTGACTGGTCGGCTGCGGGGTGAGGCTGACATCGCCAGAAAATAACATGATGTGTGGGTGGTTAGAGGGATAGCCCAGCGGCAACACAGCCAGCCACGGGAGGAGGGAGCAGGTAGTCCTGCCGGCGCTGGTTTGGGCGGCTGGAGCAGGAAGATCAGAGATTGAAGAAGCACGGCGGCCGTTGGATGGACATCCAACAGTCACTGCTGTGTGTTGACTAAGTTGACAAAGCCTTGCGTACGTGTCAAAAATAATTTAGGACAGCGTCATCGTCAACCTAGTAGCCCCAGAAGTCAGCCTCCAAATCTGTGGAAAACAGCATACATCTCATTAGCCATTATTTTCAATAATTTACAGCCCATTTGCTAATTCTTAAGGATATTTGAAGCCCATATTCTTTTTATTAGCATTACAGACCATATATTTTGGGCACTGCTAAAAAATTCAACGAAATGTTGCATATTTCGGTGGGGTCTGAACTCTTTTAATAACGAAATTTCGAGTCACGTTAAAAATAGTTTTCAAAAAATTATATCAATATAAAATTCAAAAAACAATTCTCCACAAAAAAAAATGAAATTTAGAATCTTAACTAGCAAGATGCCCGTTCGTTGCACGGAACATGAAGATGCATTTGTATGAGTAGTTTATCTTGTGGGTGAAAAGAAGATATTTTAATGTAATTGCCAGTTGGCTTTGGTTTTTATAAGAGTAGAGAGTAGAGAAATCCTGAAAAAAAATGATATTTTAATGCAATTGCCGGTTGGCTTTGGTTTAAAAATTTACAGCCCATTTCTTACAACTTATAGCCTGTTTTTTGGGGAAGCCCATTTCTTATCCCTCCTCGTCTTTAAAGATTTGCAGCCCAGCAGGGCTGAGAAAAGCAAGTAGGCCTCGGTTTTGGTATTCTCCAAAAAAAGAACTGGGCTAGCCAATTTCAGAAAGACAAAAATATCAACTGGGCTCGTCATGTGCTTAATAAAAGCGTAAGCGTGGGCTAGACGGGCCACAGCCCCCGCACAGCGCGCAGTTGAGCTCCGTCTCTGTAACTGAAAAACAACTGGGTGAGCTGCTGGGTCCCCGGTGTTATTCGCTCGTTGCATAATTTTCTCATTTATTAACTACATTGACAATGGCGTGAAACCTAGTTGTCAAACAATTAGGAGGAAGTATTGTTTTGGCTTGTAATAACGAGGCACCTGCTTGCGAAATGCAATGACCCTGGTTGGTCCCAACTGTCAGCCTCTCCACGCACAGTCATCTCCTGATTCCTCTTGGTTGTTGACCATGTTGACAACACCAGACGGCGGCAGGCACAGCGAGCTAACCAAGGCGCAAAACGACGGCAAGGCCTCGGACGGGAACGAACATCAGCCATGGAAGATGCGGCAGTGTAGTGGGAGGTGGAGGGGAGTACGAGGGCAACAACATGCAAGTAAAGCATACAAATGGTACAAAAAGCCCAAGAATTAATTGTTCATCAAATTTTTAGACAAAACCCATATTGAGCATGACAGTAACATCTAACCCAACCACTCTTTTCTGCCGTCACAAACAAATGGATCGGTCTGATCCATAAAATCAACATCCTGTGCAAAAAAAATTTATTTTAGGATGTCTACAACTTGTTGTAAATAGAAGCCGAGCATGTTTAGAAGCCCATTTGTCCACCTGAAACTTCTTTTTTTGCTGTTCAACATGTTCGTCCGTGAGAAATCTCTTGCAGTAAAAATTAAGCCTCATGGACAATAGTAACCTCGCATATCGTCCAACAGGAAGAATGTGACAAAGCTTCTGTTTGCCTGGTTGGATGCATATCATCCCATCGTTATTGTCCTCAAACGAATGTCATGAGAACTGAGAAAATCCTTGTGCTTATTACGCCAACGATTGGTTATATGTTTTTCTCCATGTAGTTCTGCCTAAGTAGACATGAAGATTGAAAACAGTTAAGGTCTGAAAAAAGAGTATGTCGAAAGAACGATAGCTGAACAGTTAATTCTAGTACAATATATACGGGCTTTCAATGTGCATGAAATCATCACCTCTATGTATAAATTCTCCAGAGATCGAAAGCATCGCAGCAAGCCAATAATTATGTCCAGATCAAAACTATACATTCTGATATATATGATCTTGACAGAATCCAGCAGCATTGATAGGCTATCAATGGACGAACTCTTCATTGAGCATATCACTACTAGGAAAAGGTATGCTAGTGGCGCACCAGTTTTGCCTTCTAATGGCGCACTACTGGTGCGCCACTAGCATCACGCCATTAGAATTAAATTCTAATGGCGCACCACTAGTGCGCCATTAGTATCTGGTGTTCTAATGGCGCACCACGTAGTGCGCCATTAGTATTGCCCACAGTGTGCCATTAGAATTCTTTCCAGGGGGCCATATGTACCCATGTGCTTTGGCATACTAATGGCACACCAGTGGCTGATGCGCCATTAGTGTGATTATCATAGTGCGCCATTAGTGTCTTGCGTGGTGCGCCACTAGTATGAATATTAGGGATTTTTTTTTCTTTTCTGATATTTTCACAGGTTACAAAATATATTATTGGACAGAATTTAGACAACACCACACAGCAACAACAGATTCATCGAATACAATAGAAGATTAGTCTCCGAATACAAATCATCATATTAGTCTCTGAATTCAAAAGACCGAACAAAGATAGAACATTACAAGTCTCGAGACCGCGAGTAGCTAGTTTGTCTTCACATTACAAGTCGATATCGACCATCTAAACTACCATCACATAGAAGAGAGTTGTGGTCATCACGATGAGCATCATCGCGATCAAACTGGTCTTCATCCGGTTCCTCCAACGCTCCCTTCTCTCTCCCACTAGATAGCGGGCGTATCTAGATTCGGCCTCCGCCCTAGTGGTGTACCCTTTGTAACTGTTACCGCTGAAACGGTGAACCTGTCTCCGACACTCCTCCCAGTCGTCGTAGACTCCGGGAACCTTACCCTTGTACACGACATACGACGGCATCTCTATGCACAAGCCAAACAACAGACAATACATAAGAAATATGTAAGTATGCAACAAAAGGATCGGAAGAGAAAAGAAAGACACTAATAGCATGATTCATGGTCCTACTAATAAATAGCATCGATTACATCTAAGTTGAACGACTATCCAAACCAAAGAGACATACGAATTCATTAAAGTTTAATTACAACATGAGCCAATCAATGTTTCAAAACTACACATCACTACTTTCGACTCGACTCATCGGACAGGAGCGTCGATGAAGCCGCCGTCTGTCGCGATGGTCATGAAATCGCGGTCGTTGTCACCCTGCATTTGTAGCATTCCATATATCTCATTGTTGGACGGTTGATATCTGAGGAAGAACTGCCCCGACGTATGAAGGACATCTTGATGGATGATGTTCGCAAAGTCCGACTGGATGCGAAAGAATTCTTGTCTGAGGTCCGCGTACTGGATTGCCGACAAGTTCGCGGCCCAATCTTTGAGATTATCTGGTAGCAGAAGTTGATGATGGTCCCTTACGATCGCCCGCATGTGATGGAGGGCATAGTAGGCATCCTTCTGACTGCCAGGCGGCTGCTTGACGCAGCAGAACTTCGTATTGTGTGAGAACATGTGCTTGCCGTACTTACGAAAAGTCCTGGTGAAGGTGCCTCCAGATTTGGCGTAGCCGGGGAGAACATCATCAAGAACTTTCTTGATATTTGTGTAGTCTATCTTGGAGTTACGATTCGGGTCGAAATACGTGGCCATGGAATATTCCGGGCTTAAGAGGATGAGTGTGCAATGTGTGTCACTGCACAGAACATGAAATGTTAGAAAAAAAAGAACGATCGAAATCTAAGAAATCATATGTTACGGGGCGGTTAAGGGATGACTTACTCGGGAAAGTAAGCCACAAGGAAGTTATCCTTATCTGGGTTTGCCATAATGACGCCTTCGAGGTGTGAACTCGCAACTTGGCGGTCCCCAATGCTGCTCAAGTGCTTGGCACGCATGTGGAAGGGGTCGACTATCACGATGTCTGGGGTCTTGTCTCTAATGATCCGCATCTCCATACTCAGTGAAAACAGCTGAACGAAGGTGTAGTGCAGCCGATGAAGGTTAAACATAGCAAAGATGTCATCAAACCGCAGGACGATCGTACCCCCGATGTCGCCATCCACAAAGCCCTTGCCCTTTGGCACCTTGGCCAAGAAAACCGGGTATGCCACATCCTTCTCTCTAAGATGCCACTTCTCCAAATAAAGAACATTGTCGTGCAGACTCCGCATAGCACCGGTTGCAGCATTCAGCATATTTGGCGGTAGCATCGCCCTACCCGCCACATACACCCTCCTCGAGATATCCTTAGGTGAAGCTGGCCCGTCCTGAGCACGGATCGTACTCGGTGTCGGCTGGCTCGCACCGGCGCCCTTGTTAGTCTTTCGTTTCTGTCCCTTCTTCTTGATCTCTTGTAATGGGACCGAGTTCTGCTCACAGACCGCCTTCTTGAGCGTGTTGGGGCTGATAATATTTCGCACCTCAGCTATCTGAGGCTCGGTGAAGGCGGGAGCTAGAGGCGTCTCCTGAGAACTGAACGCCAGACGACGCCTATTGCAATTGGATTTCTCCGACGTACCAGCTAGATTCCGGTCATCTTGGTTGGGTTCTTGAGAAAGAGGCCCGTAGAACTCGTCAGCGTACCCATGTTCGGCAAAGTACTTATCGACTTTGGTAAATGTACCATCGTCGTTGTCGTCGTCGTCCAGATCTTGTGCCATAGGGCTGTCCGGATCCTGTGCCATAGGGATGTCCGACATAGGGATGTCTGGCAGGTCCGGTAGCGTTGCGGCATTCTTGCCATGGCTTGGGCCGGCATGACTGGTGGTCTTGTCTGTGGGGCGGTGTCCCCCGCCCCCAAACGAATCTGGCTCTTCGACCAAAGCAGCGGCCAGTTTACGCAGGCGCTGAGGGTCATCCCATCTTCTTCGTCGGCCCCAGCGGGTCGAACTGGAGGTAACAGCTCGTCGCAGCCTGGCAGCACCCGAACCACTTCAACCCTATACATTGTGGGTGGCATCGAATTACCGTGGAACATGCGGTTGCCTGGTTGAACGATTCTGCCCTTGGCGACATCGACCAGCTCGGCGCCCACGAAGTGCAGAAGAGTGCAAGGAACGTCGGCAGTGCCCTGCAAAAACATGTATAGGGCGTCAGGGATGCCCAGTCAAAGGCAAGGAGATGAAGTCATCGGCCGAGAGGCTTAGTTACCGTGATGCCGTCGAGCTCAGCTAATGTCGAGGCACCGCCAATGGCGGGCGTGCAACTGAAGGAGGGGGCGCTTGCTGGCGAGGTGCCGGCCGGCGTACACTCGGGTGCATTAAGCTCCAATGCCCGTGCCGGTGCCGGAGACACGAATACCGCCTCCTTCGGAGACACCAATGGCGCCGCCGCCGGAGACACCAATGGCGCCGCCGGAGACACCAATGGCGCCGCCTGCGCGCTGTGCGAGTTGCTGGTCGTGAAGCTGGGAACCGGGGGAGGCCCCTGTTGGCCGCCCGCAATCCACGTCGTCAGCCCATGAATCAACGTAGGCACCATGGCGTTGAGCTTCGTTCCTAGCTATTGTTCCACTTGCTCTTGGACAAGCTCCGGAATCCGCGCCACTTGTGCCTTGAGTGCTTCAACCTCGCGCGTCTGGCTTTCCGAGCTGGCCTTTTTCTCCTTCCGCACACCGGCGGTATAGTATGCCCCCCATTTTGTGGACAAGCCTTTGCCGGCCACACGACCAGCTGACGTCGGCTTAGTGAGCTTATCCTTGCTTTTCATTATGTTCAACGCCCTATTTAAAGGGGTGTCGAAAGGGGAGCTCTGAGACAACCCCGCGCTACTGCTTTCAGTTTCCTGCGAAAGGAACGTGAACCATTTAGAAATATTGGGGATTAATTAGAGTGTAACCATATGGAGCTAATTACGCGGGGGTGTATTCCTTACCAGAACAAGCTCAAGCGCCCTGGTCTTCGGATCCGTTGTAAGCTCCTTTGTTATCGGGTCCTCCTTGTACCGGGCCCTGACATAGTTCCTGGTCTGCTTGTTACCGCTGTATTTCTCGAAGCGGGGCGGTAGGCCTTGCTCGGCAGGCTCCACGTCCTCCTTGTCCCATATAGGCTCCGCCACTCTTTAACCGCCAGGACCAAGTTTGTGTTCCCCTAAGTTCAACTCCCACATTTCTTTCCCCCACTGACTTGATTCGGAGGTTGCGTTGCTCGAGCACTTGATCTTGAACTCCTTGTACTCATCTTCGCTCATCAAAGGATATTTCGCCTTGATCTTCTCATAACTATCACCTTTATCAATCATTCTCTTCACCGTGCTTCTCCAAGTAGACAGGGCCGTGCTCATCTTCGTGAGGGCGGCACTGTTCACTTTATTCCCTGAGAGGCGTGTGTTTTCAAATTCGGCGGGGAACTTGTATCGTTCGTGCCGCTTCGTGAAGAGGAGGTTGCGCAAATTCCCGTGGTCCTTATTCCTAAGGTTATCGGTGTTGATCGAGACGGTGCTCCGGAGAATGCACCCGAGCTGAACCGAGTACCCCTTGACTATATGTTTGGGCTCCGTTGGATTCCCGTCGGAGTCCACTTGAGTGAATTCCTCCTTGACGGTGCGGAGCGCATTCGGTCGCCGGTCCTTCCTTTGCTTCTTCGATTGGCTGCCATCTGTGTGTGCGCCGCCATCATCAGTGGTGGCATCCTCGGCGGCACCATCAGTGGTGTCATCCCCAACGCCACTAGGGGTTGTGTAATCAGGATCGGTGTCTTCCGCAGCGTCCTCATAGCGGTGAGGTTGTTCCTCCATCTCCTGGGACAGCTCCCAGAATTGCTTGCCGCCCGAACCATCGTGCCTCATCGTTGTGGGCCATGTTTCGCTCTAAATAGGAAAAAAGTTTGGTCAAAAAGTTGGTTATTGTCAAGGAACAAGATCATGGTCTCATCATTTAGGGTTTGTCGACACCGAGGCACCCTAAAAGCCTAAGCTTTCATCATCTAGTGTTTGTCAACGCCGAGGCACCCTAAAAGCCTAAGCATACATCATTTAGGTTCTCATCGACCCCGAGGCATCCGGGGCAGCCAAGTTAAGTTTTCATCATTTAGGGTTTATCGATGCCGAGGCACCCTAGGTTGGGCCTAATCACTTGGCATTAATCACTTGGCACTAATCACTTGGCTCTATTGCCACCTATGTTGGGTTTATCATCTAGGGTTTATCGATGCTAAGGAGAATTCTAAGTTGGGCCTAATCACTTGGCTCTATTGCCACCTATGGTTTAATGCAGCAAGAATAAAGGGGCAGTTGATCCTACTTAATTAAGTACTAAGATACCCCGGCCCATGCATTAGTCGCAAGTACCCCATATGTCCTATTTTTAGCAAAGTCATGCTAAAATTCACGGAAAATTTCAGCATGACCTTTGCTGAAAATTAGGACATATGGAGTACCCGAATTTGCCGGAACGGAAGTTAATCAACATTCCGGCAAACTCAAGGGCCGGAACGGAAGTTAATCAAGTTGACAAAATTCCCAAGTAGTACAACAGCAGCATCACAAGTAGTACCAATGAACATATAGTCCAGCAAGTTGAAAAAGCTGAAGTTCTCAGCATGAAGAATCACACAACACAGCACCTACATTATGATGATACATTTGGAGATTGCACATACAGTTTTCACATAAGCGTAACTGTTCTAGAGATTGCACATATAGTTTTGATAGCACAACACCTATGATAGCACATACAGTTTTTCACATTTGTAGATTGCACATACAGTTTTCACATAGAGCAATGTTCTTTTCATTTCACCTTCCATTTTTTTGCAATTCAACTCACTTCCTTTTCTTATAGTTACTGCTCCCAAATGAAATGACACTTTGACATGGCTGCAATTTTCAGTGTCTACTTATCTGCAATTTTTCTGTGTCTGCTTAGGAGAAATAGGTTTCAAACTTCAGCTTGTTTTGTATAAGGAGACTAAAAAACTATCTAAGGAGTTCTTCAAGTTCAAGCTACAGCCTGCATGACATTTTCCTACACAATGCTTGTTGTAAATAATTACTTAAAGTAAACACTTTTTTATCTCAGCTTACTTGCTACCCTGTCTATTTCTTCTATGCTATCCTTATACTCTGCTTAAGGACAGATGCTACTTGTCTTGGCTATATACAGCAAATTGACCTGGTTGTGTTCTATGCTATTATGCTACTTGTCTTCTACGCTATCCTTATACTCTGCAAATTAACCTGGTTGGAATTCATACAGCAACAGTAATAGTTAACTAAACTTCTTTTGCATGCATTTATCACTCCAGAAAACTTTCAGTAACAAGTGAGAAGCATCTGCATTTTCTTAGTGAACTTTTGAGTGCATTTATCACTTGTTGGAGTATGCTACAGCTTCTGCAAATCACGAACTCCTTTAGTTTACATCTCAGTTTTAGCAAATACGAGGGGGAAGGAGGGGGAAGGGGGAGAGGTGAGGAATCACCTGTGGGATAACGGCAGGCTGCCGTAGGAGGACGCCGGTGTCGAGGAGGCAGCGGGCGGCGGCGCGTTGAGGAGGCGGCACGTCGAGGAGGAGGAGGCGCGTTGAGGAGGTGGCGCGTCGAGGAGGAGGAGGCGCGTCGAGGAGGTGGCCCGTCGAGGAGGTGGCACGTCGAGGGGAGGCGGTGGAGGCGGGGCAGCGGAGGGTTCGGCCGGCTGGGCGCGCCGCGGCGGCGGGCCGTCAGCGG
>NC_057801.1:584385615-584396030 GCF_018294505.1 Triticum aestivum | reverse complement strand
ATTGGGGATTTAGTGTGGGGGGAAACTTTCTAATGGCACACCAGCTCTCGGTGCGCCATAAGTACGACTATTCTAATGGCTCACCAGCTCTCGGTGCGCCATTAGAATTTTGTTCTAATCTAGCCCACTAGCCCTATCTACCACCTAACCCTATCTACAACAGAACCCACCCACTAGCCCGACTGGTCAGCACACAGCACACACACTAGGAGGTCCTGGGTTCGATTCCCAGGCTCCCCAATATTTTTTATGCATTTTAAATGTTGTTTTTATATTTATTTGTGTTTAAATATGTTCAAACTTGTTTAAATCATCGGCGGCGGCGGTGGAGCGGGGGAGGGTTCGGGGATCGAGATCGAGATGGAGGGGGAATCGAGATCGAGATGGAGGGGGATCGAGATCAAGTGTCCTCATGAATTCAAAAGGTGCCCATGAAATTTAAAAATATTCATGATATCAAAAAGTGCCCATGAAATACAATCGAGAAATGAAGACTACGATTTAAATACAATCAATCTTAGATAGCTATCTGTTCACAATCTTCTTGCCCTTCTTTTTCGCAAATGGAGTTCTTCTGTGGAACGGACGTCCTTTAGGTAGGGTGGTCCTGCTTCTTCTTGTGGTGTGTGCTGCTACTTCATCGTCATCGTCATGTTCGATCTTCGGGTCGCCGTACTTGTCGAAGTCTTGCTCATTGGCTACTCCATCCATTCCGAGGATCTTCCTTTTACCTCTCCTCACGACAACACGACTGGGCTTTGACGGGTCGGTAATGAAGAAGCATTGGTCCACTTGGGAAGCCAGTACCCATGGCTCATTTTTCGCGGTGACGTTTGCGTCCGCGGTCTCGGATTTGGCTTCGGGTATAACCATGGTGGTGAAATATCGGTCTTCTTTTAGGACGCTCTTGGCCCATCTGACACGGAACATCGGCACCTTCTCTCCAGCATAGCTCAGCTCCCAGATCTCCTTGATCCTTCTGTAGTATCTGTCCCTGTCCTTACCGATGTAGGATTCCATCGTTACCCCGGAGTTCTGATAACCATCGCACTTCATGTCCTTGTCCTCGGTGTAGAATGTGTAGTTGTTGATATCGTACGCCTCATAGGTCATCAGGTTGTGCTCGGCGCCCTGACAAGGCGAATATGAGTTGTTCTTCCGTGGAAGAATCTTCATGTAAAGGGTACGACAGAAGCTTCTGCTTGAACCAACGCGTGAAACATGAGTTGTGCTCTTTGAGTATATCTCCGTCCGTCCTCTGTTGTCCTCGGTCATTGTACGTCTTCTCAATAAAGGTTTTGTGCTCTACCACCCAAGGATCGACCACGTCTATGTGTTGTAGCGCGACTAGGTTTGCTCTTTCAAAGTCGGCGAGTCGACCCTCGAAGTCAACATGCATTTCGCGGCGACCCTCACGGTGACCCCATCCAGCGAGCCTGTCGAGGTGCCTGTTGACGGGCAGACCAACGGGGTTCTCGATGCCTAGATAATTCATGCAGTAGGAGATGCACTCTTCGGTCAGAAAGCTCCTGGCTATACTTCCCTCTGGACGTGACATGTTGCGAACATATCCTTTGATGACACCATTCATCCTTTCGAACGGCATCATGTTGTGCAGGAACGTCGGCCCGAGTTGGATGATATCCTCCACGATATGGACCAGCAGATGCACCATAACGTCGAAGAATGCGGGTGGGAAGTACATCTCAAGCTCGCATAGTATCACCACGATCTCTTCCTGTAGTCTTCTGAGTTGCCTCACACCAATCGACTTCCGAGAGATGATGTCGAAAAAAAGTTGCATAGGCCAAATAGCTTTTCACGGACGTGCGCGTCCATGATCCCACGGATTGCAACTGGAAGTATCTGCATCATCAGCACGTGACAGTCGTGAGACTTCATCCCGCTGAACTTCTGCTTCGCTGGGTCTAGGTATCTGCTTATCTTCCCCGCGTAACCGTAAGCAAGTTTTACTCCTAGGAGGCAGGTGAAAAACTGCTCGATCTCCTCCTGACTTAGAGTGAAGCACGCGGGAGGGTAGTCATTTCCGGTCTTCTTTGCCTTTTTGCCTTTGCGACGAATTTCTGTGTCCTGCTTCGCCTCATCATCATCATCATCATCATCATCATCATCATTAGCGTGAGGCTCCTACCTGATGCCCATTGATTTCAAGTCTGCCCTTGCTTTCGGCCCATCTTTGGTCTTCTCTGGCATGTTGAGCAGGGTACCAAGCAGACTCTCGCACACGTTCTTCGTGATATGCATGACATCAAGGCTATGAGGCACACGGTGGATCTTCCAGTACGGCAAGTCCCAGAAAACAGACCTCGTTTTCCATACCTTCAGCAGCGGCTCTGGCGCCTTTCGCTTCTTTCCCGGCTCTGGCGCCTTTTGCTTCTTTCCCGGCAGTGGGCAGTCTTTCCAATTTTTCAACAACTCGTCTATTTCCTCGCCGCTCCTCGTACACGGGCGTTTTCGGGGTTCGGTTTCACCATCAAACAGATCCTTACGTTTCCTCCACGGGTCATCGTCGCGAAGCCACCTTCGATGTCCCATGAACACGGTTTTCGAAGACCCGGGATCTCTATCTAGTTGGCGATACGTTGTGTCCTCCATGCACCTTACGCATCCAGAAAATCCGTGGACTACCTGCCCCGCGAGATATCTGTAACCGAGATAGTCGTGCACCGTCGTGAGCAGTGCGGCTCTCATAGGGAAATATTCTCTATCTGTAGCGTCCCACGTATTGGCTGGCATTTTCCACAGCGTGTCTAGCTCCTCCTTCAGCAGCCCCAGATACAGATTGATGTCGTTCCCTGGTTGTTTTGGCCCTTCAATTAGCATACTCATGTGAATGTACTGCCTCTTCATGCACAACCAAGGGGGAAGGTTGTACATCCACACAAACACAGGCCAGGTGCTATGTGTGCTTCTCTGGCTGCCAAACAGATTGACTCCATCGGTGCTCACGCCCAGCACGATGTTCCTTGGATCCTTCCCAAATTCTGGGTCTTCAAAATTCAACGCTTGCCACTGGCTCGCATACTTAGGGTGACTCAGCATCTTGTCTTTTGTATTTATCTCCGGATCATTTCCATCATCTTCCCGTTTCTTCTCCTCCCTATCCGCGTGCCAACGCAGGAGCTTTGCTACCTTAGGGTCCGCGAAATACCGCTGCAGACGAGGAGTGATCGGAAAGTACCACACCGATTTTCGAGGAGCTTTCTTCCTCTTCTTGTATCGAGTGACGCCGCACACCGGACATATGGTAGACTCCGCGTGCTCGTCCCGATAAATGATAAAATTGTTCATGCACACATGGTATTTCACGTGCGGTAAATCCACAGGACACATGATTTTCTTTGCCTCCTCGAAACTGGTCGGGCACTTGTTCCCCTTGGGAAGACGTTCGTGCCAGAATGACATGTTCTCGTCGAAGCATGCGTCGGTCATTTTGTGTTTTACCTTCATCTCCAGAGCCATGAGCGTTACTTTTAGGCGGGTATCCTCGGGCCTGCATCCTTCATACAATGGAGTAACTGCGTCTATCTCCAGTTGATCCAGCTTGGCTTTCTCTCAGGAGGCAGCTCTTGCGTTATCCATCTGCTTGAGAAGCAGCTCTTGAATATGAGGGTCCTGCACCCAGCCTCCATCGTCGTCTGCTCCGGCAACTTCATCTTCATGATCATGCCCTTCGTCTTGATCTTCCCCATCATCATTTACGACATCTTCTACATGATGACTGTGTACAGCATCACCGTCGTGATCATGTCCTGGAGATTCTTCGTCTTCTCGCCCGCCTTCGCCACGGTGGTACTTGTCTTGTTGCCCTTCCTCATTTCTTGCCCGGCCCCCATGGACGACTTCATAGTCATCTTCATCACCTTGCCTAGCCATCCATGAAACCACGCAAGAGCAGGTGGTCCCGCACCTGCCCGGAATCCGGGTCCGCAATAAGGCTCTTCAGCTTGCATCTTCGACACGGACATCTTATCTCCGTCTCGTTCTTTTGAAGCATCTCGGCCTTCGCGGAGCTCAAAAATCTATTCACGATGCCTTCAGTCATCGTGCGGACCATGGTCACCTGCGGGGTAGAGCAAAATGATATTTTAGAACCAAGAAAAAATTTGGCATGACCTTCCCTAGAAATAGGACCAAAAAGAATGCATAGTGCCAAAATTCTCGCCGAAACGGAAATGAATCAAAACATTCCGGCAAAATATTGGCAACTATCGCATTTCAAATACCGGTACCTTCAAACACAATCATATATGCAACACCACAAACATACATAGATCTAGCTAGGCCACAAAAAGTGCATGTGCATGTTGTTGGAGCGAGCTAGGGAGAAAAAAGTAGATCTACATCATGAAGATAGCTTTCCCCTTACTTACCTATCAAAAAAAGGTAATTTCACCACTTAATTTTGACGAATTTATGGTGGAAATGAGGTGAGGAGGAGGAGGGAGCAGAGACAAGCTTGGAGGAGGTGGTGGAGAGAATGAAGTGGGGAAAGTGAGTGGGTAGGTGGGCTGTCCAAAATATCTTCTTGGTCCCAGGTTACTAATGGCGCACCACCACATAATGGGCCATTAGTAACACTCGTTACTAATGGCGCACCTGCAGGTGGTGCGCCATTAGTAATTTTTGCAGAAAAGTAAAAAAAAACATATGTATACTAATGGCGCACGGTATCACAGTGCGCCATTAGTAGTTTAAACTACTAATGGCGCACTGTGATATGGTGCGCCATTAGTAGGTTTGCAAAAAAGTAAAAAAAATATATACTAATGGCGCACTGTCTCGGCCGTGCGCCATTACTAGTTCTAACTAGTAATGGCGCACTTTGTCTCCATGCGCCATTAGTTTGTATGGAAAAATGGGAAAAAAATCAATAGTAGTGGCGCACCATGAGGCTGGTGCGCCATTAGTGTCTGCCACACTAATGGCGTACCTGAAGCCAGAGCACCATTAGTATATAGTAGTGGCGCACTGTCTACCTGGTGCGCCATTAGAATCAGTCCTATCTATAGCTCTTTTCCTAGTAGTGTATAACATAATATTAGTACACAAACTGTACTCCAAGATGATATAAAAATTATGTGCACAAATGAAAAATGCAGCATATGATTACCAATGTGTAGATGATTATATACGGTACCTGGAAAGGTGAGGAGCCAAACACCAACTCCTTGTGATTATTAAACGGGTCACGAATTACACCCAAGGTCTCTAGTTTGGGCGCAGAGACGACAGTTATTTCTGAAGGTGTATAACAATTATGAAGGAGCAACCTTTCAAGTGAAGGGGCATCTTCGATGATGAGCTGCTGTCCTTCAAAACAAATTCCAATGCAATTAAGGTGAGGCGACTTTATTTGGAGACAACTGATACTGATTTCTATTCCCAAAACAATCACCAAGCACTCGAGGGCAGGGCAACTTGAGTGGATGATGTTGTGCAGTGAGGCCTCTGACAAATAAATCACCACAAGCGAAAGTTTTTTTAGCACCGGGAGTCGAAGCATCTGTACCAGATCGTCTGGTAGATGGCACCGGGCGAAGGTGGCGGTGTGGAGAGACGAGGAAAACCGCAAGATGGACAACGGTGGTGTGGGCACGAATTCTTGGTATGTTCGTGGTATGAAACTTTCGTGGTAATGGTAGAACTCAAACTACTGGAGTTTCCCGAATTTAGGGGATGTCAGTCAAGTGTCCACCTTGCCGGGTATGGACAGCAGGTAGCTTGTCGGGATGAAGAGGCATTGAGCGGGGCCCTGCTGGTGAGAAGAGACGATGGCTCCGATGAGATCAAATTCAGGAAGGACAGATATCTGACGACAGTCGAGATTGAGGGGCGCGGTGCGCCATAGAGGGCGCCACTGAGTTGAGAGGACTTGTGTGCGGCAGCAATCCTTGGTGGGGAGAAGTGAGATGATCTCCTCAAGGATGATGTCTGGGAGATCACTAATGCGGTCCACCAGAGATTCTACCGGTTCCTCAGATCGTGGGGGGGGGCTCGCTGCTTCTCCCCGCACTACCGGGTGCGGGATCTACAACCGCCGTCGCCACTGGCGGGAGCCTCATCTTCTTGGCGCTGGGGCCAGCCGACTCCATTTTCCTTGTGGGCGTTGCACCGAGCTCACGGGTTTGAGCAGAGTAGCCAGAGACGAGTCTAGTGGCAGTGCGAGTGGGGAAGAAGGAGGGCTGGGGATTTCTGTAGGAGTGGAAGAAGAGGAGCAGGCGTTTTCTATACGAATGAGGAAGAAGGTGAGCGGGGTTTTCTGGACGAGTGAGGAAGATTGGGGAGCGGGGGAAATTGGGTGGGGAGACGGAAGTGGGAGAGCGAGTTGTTCGTGTTTATAAGGCCCGCTGCACTAACTACTCGCTTTTTCCCAAGAACCGCTCTCTTCTTTTGCGTTGCTGCATGACTGGCCATGCATGCAGGATGCATGTGCCCGCCGGCCACTGCATGCGCCTGGTTTGTTACTAGGCCTATTTAATAGGGTGGTTATGGAGTAAATTAAGGAGATTTATTTTCTCTGTGTGCATCCAACAAATTAGAGGATGCGGTACTGGATGCAGACACTCACATTAAACTAACATTCAGAAGAACAAAAGTTCAGCATGTCTATGCATCTCAATGATTCACCATACTATAACCAATATACAAAACTGTGAGAAGGTGTGGAAATAAAGAAAATCGGTCGATGCTTCTCTGAGCAAAGGGCCTCCCTGCGCATGCATTAATTTCCTGGGCATGCTTGTTTCTTCTCAATGTTGCGAGCACTTTGAGCATGTTGGAAACTCCACAGCAAACACATGAGGCAATACAGATGACTCAACATGGGTCCATAAAATGCAGTTCCCCTGATATCATATTCATTGTCCTGAATTTGAAAAGATTGGAAAACAGTAGCTATACTTAAACGGTGTTGCAAAACAGTAGCACATATCAATAGCTCGGCATGACAAAACACGATCATTTGGACGAAGGGGATACTGACCTGCCTGAGGAAGATTACATGTAATTTCATAAGTCCTTTGTTGATTTCCACCTTCGGCTGCACTTCTTGTTTGCTCCTCCACACCTGACAGGATCGTTCCGCACTGCATTCAGCAAGTCAATGTACGAATAAGCTAATTTCATCTTGCGGTGGTCATTGTACCTCGTAATGAATGTAGGAATACCTGGAGCACCATGAGGTTAGCTGACAGCAGGTAGATGCAGAGCCATATAAATTTTGTGCGGTGCTACCAAAATTGAGGTTTGTATCCCTTCCCGTTATGACAATTCTTCTTGAAGTTGGTAGAATGTGACGGCTTGTTCTTTGCCTCAAACTTGCCTTTCCCCTGAGATTTGTTCTTGTTGTTTTGGGGCTGGTTGGTCTGGAAGTTCTTCTCGTGTACCATGTGGGCACTAAAAGCTCCCTAGGCGACCCGAGCACGTGTGTCTTTTGCTCTCACCTTCTCCTCAAAATCAAGAGTGCAAATGAGATCCAAAACACAAAACTCATGTCTCTTGTTTTTCAGAGAAGTAGCAAAATCGTTCCACGAAGGTGGAAGCTTAGCAATGATGGTCCCAGCAGCAAATTTGTCTGGCAACACACACTTAAAGTACTCAAGTTCCTTAGAGAGTGACTGTATCTCATGAGTCTGCTGAACAACAGAGCGCTCATCAGTCATCTTGTAGTCACAGAATTGCTCCATGACGTACAACTCGTTGCCAGCGCCCGAGGGCCCAAATGTGGCCTCGAGCGTGGCCCACATGTCTTTGCTTCTGTCAAACAACATATACGAATCCACAATGTAATCGTCAAGAACACTCGGCAGGGCGGCTTTGAACATGGTATCCATGTTCTAAAAATCTTCCTGCTGTGTAGGATTAAGATCACCCTCAGGCTTACCCTTAGTGGCGTCATAGCAGTACATGATCTGAAACCAATATACTGCTCTTGTGCACCACCTTTTATATTGCACCCCCTTAAAAGTAGGCGGCTTCAAAAGCGCAGCAAAACCACTCAGAGTAAATTGCCTGTGATCAGATTTTTGGATTGGATTGTTGAATATATGAGCAATTTAGTATTAGATTTAATCCGAAGTAGCAGTAAATAGATCATGACGACAATTGCAAACATCAAAGTAATGATGCAGACTAAACCAGGAGGACAGAATCACATACTATACAGCGGGAGCAGAACCGATGTGGTTGATCTTGTCACTCATGTCGTTGATGAATAGGTTACCAAGGTTGGGGAAGAAGGCTGTCGTTGAGGAAGTCGTCGCTGGCAGCAGTTACAGGAGTGTGCTCCCCAAAAACCTGATCACCCCTCTCCCGTACAGGATCATGAAAGGCGGGGTTCGGAGGACTGATGTCCCTTCTCGCGGTGCACGCTGGAAGGAGGGCTGGAGAAGAACTGCGTGGCAGCGCTAAGATCTGGAACGGTGCGAAACCATATGATACAGCGGAGTATAGGCCTTTGGCCCCCAAACCCCACGTCGAAGTCAATAATAGCTCAAAAAAAGTCAATAATAGCCCCACCAAGGTTTGTCTAAAAAAATGGAGTAATTAAGGCGTCCGTTAGTCCCTTTAGTATAAATACAATATCATTAATAATGGCCCCACCTTTTGTCTCACAAAGTAGAGTATGTTGGAGTACAACCGGCTACACGTTTACAATCCCCTTCTCTTCTCTTTCCTTCAACTAAGCACAAAAACTATATTTAAATCCTTATAGCCTGCTTATGCCATCTAATTATAGTACACTGTGTAGTCTGAAATGTCGGGCGTGCAGCGGGCGGTGCCCTCGGTCGGCGTGCCGCTTCAACGGCGAAAGCAGTGAGAGGTCGCGTCGCCCTGACTTGCCATCAATGTGGAGCGGCGGGCTCAGCTGCCGTCGGGCGGGAAGCGTGCACGGGAGGGGGGAGGGGTTTTTGTTGGGCCAAGAAGGTGAGAAGCCAACTTGGGATCGGTCCGGACGAGGAAATATCATGTGCTCCCATACTCTGCATATGACACTAGTCTATGTTACTACTCCCTCCGTTCCGGTTTATAGAGATGTTTAGAGTAACATAGTAATATGTTATAGTACAAGTTACTCCCCACTATGACCAGCCTTGGCCTCTCCCAGTGCTCCACCATGTATAGCTGCTAAGCTTGTCATGTAGGCATAAAATATGATGTGGCACCAATAAACTAAGCACCTATGCATTGAACACTTGAGTTACTAAGCCATTTAATGCACTTAGCACCTCATCTAAAGAGCATTAATAGTATAGCCAGCTGCTGGCTATAAGACTACAACCCATCTTATAGTCAACATGTACAAAGTGCCTAGGAGCACGTGCTAGAGCTGGCTCTTCACGAAGAGCCCGCTTACCTTCTATCTCCTCTTCTCTTTCCTCCAACTAAGCAGAAATATACTACTGTTTATTCCTTATAGCCCGCTGACTCAGCTCTATTGTACTCTAAGCACATCTAAGCACTTGCTAGCACCCCCTTGACCGTGGACCTTGATAGTGTACGTCACCTTGTGTCTCATAATTTTCCTCGTCATCATCTGAGTCCTAGAAGATCTCACCCACATCATCAATAGCATGCAGCCGTCTCGATAGACAACGTGCGCAGAAGGAGTAGAGGCGACTGGGACGCACCACCACAATGTCGTGGGCACTCCGTATGTGCTCGTGTGCCTGCAGCGTGCGTATTTTTCCATCGGTGCTAGCTCTAAGGCCGAGGCTGCGGTCGTCTTCGTCTCTGACTAGTAGTTGAGCAACGACGACAAAGAGGTGCTGCAAGAGATGCATATGCGCCGTTGCATGCGAGCTTCGCTGTAGCACAACGAACCGAACGTCGCCGTGGATGGCGCACGCGTCCATGCAGCCGAGTGTGTGCGCATGCATGTGTTATTGACGTGCATTCTGCGGCCGAGTGTGTGTGCATGCACGTCTTGTGTACGTGCGTTGTGTGCTCCATGCTGTGCTCGTATGTGCATGAGTTGGATCGGATGGAGTTAGTGTGTTGGCTTGTGTACATATTTTAAAGTGTAGCTTCACTCATTTTGTTTTGTATGTAGTCCCTTATTGAAATATCTAAAAAGACTTATATTTGGGAACGGAGGGAGTATACAACATGTTGAACTTAGCATCCTGATGTACCGTTTCTAGTTGTTAGCGAAAAGTTCATGTTCTTTTAGTTGTTTATAGGTGGGAAGGCGACAAAAAACAGGGGAAAACGCGCAAGGTTCCTTGCAAATGCTCCACCGCGAGGTTCCTTCCTTCTCCTTAGTCGTCGGGAATCTATGCTCTTCAACTCTTTTCTTTTACATGAGCTTTGTTCATCCTTTTCCGAACACGCGAGACATCTAGCATCAAGGTGCACGTGTCATGCAAGAAAATGGAGATAACTAGATAAGC
>NC_057801.1:584375569-584385318 GCF_018294505.1 Triticum aestivum | reverse complement strand
AAACCCTTTTACTTAAGTGAGTCGTGCACTTCGATGGCACCTACGCAATATTTTTTCACCTCAATGGCACGTGAATAGTGCACGTACTCAACGACGGAGCACGGGATGGTAGCAATGACATGGTCAACCCTTTTTTGGAGAGAGTATGTACTACTAGTAAATAACTTTGATGTGTCCCATGAACTCGCAGAATGACGAGAAGCTTGATTACGCCTTCTCCCTCGCCAACACGTGCGCGGTGGCTCGCAGCACGAGGAGAAACTTTTGCTTACAAGCGGTGGACGTGCAGCAGTTCATTTGGTGTCAGATTGCCAGAAGCACTACTGTAGAACTATCGACTTTCAGAAGAGGCGAAGAGCCAAGCGCAAAGTCACCTACTAACCATCGACTTCCGGAAGAGACTAGGCGTAGTGGGAGTAACATAAGTAGGGGTACCTCCTTTTTTTATTCTAGAAACAACCACACGCGAATATCAAGATGCAGAGGCCGGAGGTCATCCTCCTTTTCTAAAAAACATAGAACAAATTTCCTGCAGTCCGTGCTCAGCCCTCCTCTATCTCTCTTCTCAGCCAGCCAGCGGACGCGTGGAGCCCATCGTCTATTTGCTCACATGCGGCCCCACATGTCAGTGAAATCGCAAGAGGACCCACTGAACCTGCACATCTTTCACCTCGACATGCTGGAGATGAAAAACCAATCCAATAAAGATCTTCGGTGGCCGCTTTTGGAGTTACTCAAGAGTAGTAAGATTCTATTTACAGTTTAACCCAAGATGCACATCTTGTGGCTTCAACTTATCAACTACTACCACTCTATTTTCTTTCATGACACGACCTGGATGCTAGATGTCCCACGTGTCGGCAAAAGGAAGAAGAACCTGACAAAATCATCGGTTGTGCTCTCGTATTAGACTAGTTGTGCTAACTTAAAATTTTTATTGTGTACTCCCTCCGTTCCAAAATACATGACTTCCATTTGTCCAAAAATGGATGTGCCTATATACTAAAACATGTCTAGATACATATATATTTTGACAAATAGAAGGCATGTATTGTGCAACGGAGAGAGTAGAATGGATGCAAGTTTCTGTATTGGGAAGAAGAGTACATCCATATATTGATAGAGCGCAATTTAGTAGATGTTCTATCACTTTTAGCTAGCACAGAGGCTATAGATGAGATTAGTGCACTTGTTGATACTCCTACTTGGTATGCGTGTTGCTGCTTAGACGCAGTGAAAAACGGACCGGAGGGAGTACTAGAATAGAGGCTAGACATGAGACTAGATGCGAGGAAGCAACATCTACTTCTTTACACTCGAAGAAGAAAGAAGCATGCAAGATCGAGCCTCCGCAGATCAACAATGAATGCATTGAGAAGTCACTAATCCAACTTACAGGAGTAGTAAAATGTATTCTTGTGGTTCTTGTTTTCTTTGGTCTTCCTTTTCTAGTCAAAATTATCATTGGAGTTCGTGCAAAACGGAGGTCCATTTGGGGTCGTGCGTTGCAGTTGGCCTTACAA
This sequence comes from Triticum aestivum, assembly GCF_018294505.1. Classification (NCBI taxonomy): domain Eukaryota; kingdom Viridiplantae; phylum Streptophyta; class Magnoliopsida; order Poales; family Poaceae; genus Triticum; species Triticum aestivum. Next base: position 584,383,795 of record NC_057801.1, on the reverse strand, counting down.
GTGGGACCGCAGTTAAGAACCGACTATCGGCAAACCCCTACCTTGCCCTCCGCGCGATGGCTGAGTTAGAGAAACAATGAGGTTGAAGAGATTACTCTAGCACGGACTCCAATAAATATGGTGTCAGATGGAAGTCATGTTGGTGGCGTGTGTCGTACTCCTGGACGTGAATGCTTGTTCTGGCCCATGACACCCTACTACTCCTACTACTTACTATATAGTACTAGTATCGAGGATTCGAGGTGCTAGTTACGTAGTACAATATGGCTACAGTGAAAACACCTGCACGACACGCGAAGCATGTGAAGCTAGTACAAATAGTGTACTACTATTGTTGATTGGCCTCGTCCAATAACCTATTGCATTGCACGTACAATTATGTATTCGGAAAATATTTTTTTGCCTCGTCGCATCACTCACTCACAGAAGCAACTCAAAATCCATTCATAAATTTAGTAAGTTTATCACAGACATATCATTTTATTACATACAACAGGTCATCAACCCACATCGACAACGAGGATACATTATAAATACTAAAGTTTTCACCACATAACAAATAACAAGCAATGGAATGAACTTCAACTCAACCATTCCTCGGTGTTGGAAACGCTTGCTTTCAACCATAAGTGATTCTCTGGGACGGGGCATCTATTATCGATCTTGAGACCAACGCAGGACTGATCATCCAGGATGAAGTAGCCTACTATATCAGTACCAGGGTAGGGGACCACGCTAATGTCCGAGGTATAGACACAGTTGCTTCTCATAAATGGTGCTAGTAACGTTGTGTCAACAGCAGTTGGATCGCCTTTCACCATCATCGGATAGTTTTGTCCAAGGAAGAGCGAGTTTTCTCCAAGACTATCAATTCTGTACCAGGGATAAGGTGTTGGCACTAGCACACTAGTATCCATCCCGAATACCATGCAATGGGTGTTGGAATAGGTCCGGAGAGTGCGACCATGGGAGACTACACCTGCTTCCTTAGTAGTAACATCATCAGTGGGCTCTATACACACGAGAAAAGGTGATCCATCGGAATTAGTTGCCAGGCGTCAACGATTATATGGGCGCTGCTCTTCCTCATGCTCGTGATCATCACCATCATCATCTCCCCCTTGGTTATAAAAATTTTCAAGTATAGGTGGTGGAATGTTCACAGGACCTTGGAAACACAAGAAGAAGGTTAATTAGTAAAGGGAAACTTGCTAACCGGCATGCATGTGGATGAAACAATTATAATTATGGTGGAAGACAAACAGACCGAAATCATAACAATTCCATGCAAAAACAGTGCCATGATGTCACGACCGGTTTTTCAATAAAAAGCTTATTGAACAACCGACCTTTATATAGACCAGTATAGGAAAATCCTCCTTACTGGTAGACAAATCCTTGATACAGAAATCCAGTAGTACTAACTATTATACAGGGTTGAGCTGCGGTTGCTCAACAATTTATTACAAGCACGGCAATATTTTACATAATGGTGGATATGACACAAGGATGTGGTGGCATACTACTGACTCGCAATAAAAGTGGTGGTGGATATGTCATAGTGGAGTGGTTGACATGACTCCTAATCTGGCAGCTCATCGAGCGTCGAAGTGAGGCTCGATGAATTTATTTGGGCAGCGGAAGCGGATGTAATACAAGTGACCGAATCCAGGGTCGCACGGGACTGACTAGGACTCCTCCAGGCGTCGGACTCGCTATCGTACTCTTCATCCATGAGATCGCCTTCGTCCACATCTGGCCAAATCAACAAGCTAGATGAGTACTTTGAATGTACTCGCAAGACAGTAAGATATAAAAAATGTAAATACGATGCACCATGAGCAGTTAGCAATGCACACAAATAATAGATTTGCACGACATGTAGGATAAAAGGAAGTCAGGCGGTAGTCCTCCCGAAATCCCAATGAAATAACTAAAAACCGATCGGGTGTCTGAAGCGACGCCTCGAAAGGTGAAATGAATAAATTAACATGCCGTAGTCGGGCGTCCGGGCAACACCACATAAAGGGCTTATATTGAAAAGTAAATGACAGTGCGTGCCACAGTCGGACGTCTATGCGACATCTCAGAAAGGGCTTGTAATGAAAGTAAATAATAGTGATGCCACAGTAGGATGTCAGAGGGACATCACGGAAAGGGCTTATAATGTAAGTAAATAACAGAGATGCCACAGTCGGACGTCTGAGCGGCATCACGTAAAGGGCTTATATTGAAAATAAATAATAGGAGTGCCACAGTCGGACGTCTGAGCGACATCACGTAAAGGGCTTATAATGAAAATAAATAACAGGGGTGCCACAGTCGGACGTCTAAGCAACCTCACAGAAAGGGCTTATATTGAAAGTAAATAACAAGAGTGCCATAGTCGGATGTTTGAGCGACATCACAAAAAGGGCTTATAGTTCATCATTCATATTCAATAAATTCATGAAGATATATCACTCACAGGAAATACTCAGCACATAATAATAAACAGGTTAGTAATAAAATGAATATCTGCTGCATCTGCAAATCCATGGGCCACTTGGGCCGGGACTGCTCTAATTCGGTTGGCCTATTTGTTCAGGCACCTATGGTACATTCGGACTTGGGGCCAATGTCTCCTATTGGACCTTCTTGTGTTATTTGATGCTCGAACCAACATTTAACTGCTTTGTGCCCTTCTAAAATATTTTGCTCTGGTTGTAATTTATTGGGACACTTTGATTCTGAATGTGGCAATCTGGATTGCACCTACCTCTGGTGGCAACCTAAAGATCGGGATAAAACAGACTTGCTCAGAAATGATTACATCAGAAACCTAAGCCCGGAAAATATCCCCAAACAATCCTGTACGGCTGCTTGTTTTCCTTCTTCTGACCGGCTCATTACCTCTGATACAACCCAAGGCCCTGTCAAATCGCTTGTCGGTAAGAATAAAATCCCCACTTGCCTTACTGTGATGTATCGTGGACCGAGGTACCGCAAAAAAGCAAGTATAGAAATCAATACAAATCCTTAATTGCACTGCCTGCGGCTCGGTTGGACACCTGGAGCAATTCTATTGGCAGAGGAGGGGGGCGCCGAGACTAGTTTGGCAGCCCAAGACTCTTGCCGTTCCACATTCCTCCTCCTCTGTTTCCCCCAGCTCCACCTCTCCTCCACCGGCAACAATGGCGAACTACCTAGTCAATGTTGTCCCCTACCTCCCCACAGGGATGACGATCGAGCTTGGGCACAAGATGGTGTTGTTCATGGCGACATGGCGGTGCACCCCACTGCTCCTCTCAACCATGATTTCCTCGCTATTGCGGAGGTCAATCGCCATGTTCCTTTCCATCAGAAGGCTGCCCTTCGGGAGGTAATCACTGGACTGTTGCATGAATCCCACTTCTTCCCTTCTGAGGTTGATGATCATCCGTTGGGCATTGCTATTTATGGTTTTGCAAACCCATTGGTCCGGGATACTGTAGTGGGCACTACCTTTGAGATTGATGCTGAAGTTGAGGGTGATATAAACACCATTATCTCATTCGTGCCGCACGATGAAGCTTTGAACATGCGACTCACATCTTATGGTCCCTCTATTTGGATTCTTTATGTGGGATTTCCCTATGACTACCAGACTTACCACTACCTGCACAGATCCGTTGATAGCTTTGGTAGTTTGATTCATTGGCATAACCCCAGAGGCGATAGGAAGTTCGTTCTGATTCGAGCCAAAGTAATCAATCTTTGTCTGGTTCCAAAAAGTCTTGTGGTTCGTCAGCTGGGAGGGGACAGACGCAGTTGGACTGTCTGTGTTACAATGCTGCGGAGCAGCGACTGGAATGCCCATCTGCCTGAGGTGCCACCCGCCGGAGAAGATCCGTCACCCGAGAATGGAGTTCCTCATCCTCTCTATGGCGATGACCTCACAGCTGAACAGCTCTATCAACTACAGCTCAATAACTGGATTGCACAGCAAGGGGCAGCTAACAATGACGCAGCCCCCAATGAGGAAGTGAATGTGCAGAATGTTGAGGTGGAGTTTCAGCCTACCTGGGGTGAATGGCCAGCACCTCCACCACAAGCTCCGCCTGCTTTGTACAACTTCCAGGAGTGGTTGGCACAGGAAGGACTCCAAGTTCAGGATGGTATCCACCCTACTGACAACCTGATGGATAGCCCAATTGCTGCTTGGAATGATTCTATCTCTCCGCACAGCAGTTCTGACTCCAGTGCGGGGTCTGAGGACTTGGTACTTGTTCCTGTTTCCATCATGCAAGCTGTCACGCCCAATATGCAACCCTATCCAAAAGGAACTCGAAGGTCCCACCAAGGATAGACCCGCATATTGGAACGCTTTTGCAAGGTGGATATCATTACATCAACATTACATAATAGATGGGGATACATACAAAAGGCATACGATGCCACACGAATACAACATCACAATACAAGAGAGCATCATCCGACTACGGATGAAACACAAACAGAAGCTCAAACGACATCCACCCTGCTAGCCCAGGCTGCCGACCTGGAACCTATCCCCTGATCGAAGAAGAAGCAGAAGATGAACTCAAGCAAGCAAGCATCGCTCTCGCGTCAAGATCATCACATAACCTGTACCTGCAACTATTGTTGTAGTAATCTGTGAGCCACGAGGACTCAGCAATCCCATTACCATGGGTAACAAGACTAGCAAAGCTTAATAGGAAAGGAAGGGGTAAAGTGGTGAGGTTGCAGCAGCGACTAAGCATGATATGTTTGCTAACATACACAAATGAGAGCGAGGAGAGAAACAAAGGAACGGCCGTCATCTAGAAATGATCAAGAGGTGATCCTGAACTCCTACGTACGTCAAACATAACCCAAAGACCGTGTTCACTTCCCGGACTCCGCCGAGAAGAGACCATCACGGCTACACACGCGGTTGATGCGTTTTAATTCGGATCAAGTGTCAAGTTGTCTACAACCAGACATTAACAAATTCCCATCTGCCACATAACCGCGGGCACGGCTCTCGAAAGTTTATACCCTGCAGGGGTGTCCCAACTTAGCCCATGACAAGCTCTCGCGATCAACGAAGGAATAGACCTTCTCCCAGGAAGACCCGATCAGTCTCGGAATCCCGGTTTACAAGACATTTCGACAATGGTAAAACAAGACCAGCAAAGCCGCCCGATGCGCCAACAATCCCGATAGGAGCTGCACATATCTCGTTCTCAGGGCAACACCGGGTGAGCACTCCGTACAACTAAAACCAGACCTCAAGTTTCACTGAGGGGGCGCTGCAAAGGACTCTAGTTCGGACCAGCACTTAGACAAGCACTGGCCCGGGGGGGCTAAAATAAAGATGACCCTCGGGTTGGCCGACCCAAGGGAAAGGTATAGGTGGTGGTGAGGCAAATGGTAAAACCAAGGTTGGGCCTTGCTGGACAAGTTTTATTCAAAGCGAACTGTCGGGGGGGTCCCATAAATCACCCGACCGCGTAGGGAACGCAAAATCCGGGAACATAACACCGGTATGACGGAAACTAGGGCGGCAAGAGTGGAACAAAACACCAGGCATAAGGCCGAGCCTTCCACCCTTTACCAAGTATATAGATGCATTAATAATATAAGAGATATTGTGATACCCCAACCAAATCCTGTCCACCATGGAGAAATCTTCAACTTCACCTGCAACTAGCAACGCTATAAGAGGGGCTGAGCAAAAGCGGTAACATAGCCAAGCAATGGTTTGCTAGGAATGGTGTCAAAGGTTAGAGGTCCATGGCAATTTGGGGAGGCTTGAAGAGCAAATGATAGGTAACGCAGCATAGCGATAGAACGAAGCAACTAGCATAGCAATGATAGTAGTGAGATCCAGGGTAGCGGTCATCTTGCCTGAAATCGCTCTAGGAAGAAGAACGAGTCCATGAAGAAGATGAAGCCACGAAGACGAACCAAGCGTAGACGAACGAATCCTCACGATCGCAACGAAACGGGAACTATCGAGAAGAAGCACACAACATGGTAAACACACCACACATGAACAAGGCATGATGCACAACAAGCATGATGCATGACAAGGCTACATGAAGCTACTCATGGCAAGAGACGATGCAAATAAGAGCAACACATCAAGACAAGTTTAAATGAGGCCGGAAACAACATATAACAATTCCGGTAAGTCCTCATATGCAAATTTCGAAATGGGTCCAGAACTTAATAAACCTTAAGTTCAAGTAGTTAAACAGCAAGTTAAGATGCACCAAGATAATCTACACGAAATTCTAGTCAAGTTACATATAAAGTTCATTTAATTCGGAGCTACGGCCTAGAAGATATGAGCAAAACAAGTCAAACATGGCATTGATGCAAAATGCATACAAACATCAAGAAAACACACCAAAACAAGGATGCAACATGATAATATGAAACTACATGCAAAATCAAGCTAGTTTCATATAGAGCACACTCAAAACGGAGCAACGGTTCAACACATACACTCTATACAAGTCATAACTACAATCTGCCCATAACAGCAACTGGGCATATTGCAAGCATCAAAACGACATGCTACAGCATCTCAACATAAGAACAAAAGGTATGGGCATGAAGTACTTGTAAAGCATAACAAAACATGAACACTAAGCTATCTCCAGAAACAAATAGAACATGCTCGAAAAGACATGGTAAAATTGCAAATAATAACAGTTTCAGACTTTGCAGAAATAACATCAGGTTGCAATGTTTAGAGCTATCAAACAACATGTTATAGGAACATATCATGGCAAAAAAATGCATGGCATGATACTAATAAATGCATAGAACAAAAGTCCCTTAATGACAATGAGCCAAAAAGGCACAGAAAATATGATGGCACTCATGTAAACATGGCAAGTTATATTACAGATTCATACATGGCAGAAACAACAATAAGTAGGCATGTTCGTGAGCTTGAACCACTCACCATAGAGCAATACATGGCATGGCAAGGAAACCAACAGTAAGGAGACATGTTTGTGAAGTTAATCATGGCAAGATCAAGGTCATAGGATGCATGGAACACTAGCAAAACACATGGGAACTAGTGAACTTAATGTTAACAGGCTGATAACAACATTATGAAGCAACTTTGGAGCAAGATTACAACAAGCTACAACAGGCTATAATTTCAACCAAGGTCATGAATGGATAGAGCAAGACATGTAGATCAAAACTTGTTTATAGAACATCTCCAGATTATGCATAGAATGATTAGTAGCAACATGTTTATATAGCATCACGAATAACAGATTCAGCCTAGCAAAACAGCAGCAACAAGTACACTACTTAACAAGCTCGATTCACTCACCACAAGTCATTGCATGACAAGATAAGCATAGAATCATCAATAAGACATGTTTATGTAACCAACCAAGGCAAGAACAAGTCCATAGCATGGAAGGATCAAATATAGCAACCTTGGCCAAATTGAATAACATGTAAACAATCTGCCAGGAAACATTTTGAAGCAAAAGTAGAGCACTCAAATGACATGCTAGACTACTCCACAATTGCAACCAAGGGCAGGGATGGATAGACAACAACCATATGTTCAAAACACCCTTACTGAAGTATCTCAAAATATGCATGGATTTCTCTGTAGCATCAAGTTTACATGGCATCAAAATAACAGCAGAACAGGGACTAGAATCAGCAATATCACGAAGCCTAGTTTGCATGCTTGTGCTAGTCACCACATTGATCACAAAAATACATGGCATACACCCCTGGAAAGATGGCATATCATAGATCAAAACACATGTAGACATCAACCTCATAGGATGCACACATCAATCATGGCAAAAATGACAAATGAGCAAGTTATAACAGTTTCAGCAGATTAACATCAACACGCACTCTTCCAACAACATTTTCGGTTATCAAGATGAGCTCATATGAAAATGACGCAATGAGATGAAATGAAGTACTATTCGAGGCGAACAATTTGACATATTATACGCACGAAACGGAGCTACGGATGCAGAGATGTGATGCGATGAAGATGCAACAATTTTACCACGGATTAAGGACTTGGTGGATATTGGACCTCGCGGGAAAGTCAACCCGGCGGTGGATCTCGCCGGAAAAGTCGTCGGAGGAGCTCGGGGAAGAAGGGGCCGGCCAGGGCAGGTGGAGTTGGGATCCGGCGAGGTGGAGACGGAGGCGGCGCGGGGCGAGCTCCGGCGAGCTCACGGGCTGGAGGAGCTCAGG
>NC_057801.1:584364752-584375140 GCF_018294505.1 Triticum aestivum | reverse complement strand
CGGGCCGGGTGACGGTGGCGAGAGGGCCCGCGCGGGCCCGCGATGGGCTTCGCGGGCCGGCGGCGGAGGGTGGCGGCGGCGCGCCACGTGGCCGGATCTGATTGGACGGGGGAGCGGGGCGGACGTGTCCGGCTGCGGCCGGACGTGTCTGACGGCGCGAGGGAAGCGGGGCTAGGGTTTGCACCGGGATTTTTGGAGGGGGAGGTGTTTATATAGGTAGAGGGAGCTAGGAGAGTCCAAATGAGGTGCAGTTTTCGGCCACGCGATCGTGATCGAACGACCGAGAGCATGGAGGGGAGTTAGGTGGGTTTTGGGCCACTTTGGAAGGGGTGTTGGGCTGCAAAGAGGAAGAGGCTTTCACGGTTACCCGGTTAACCGTTGGAGTATCAAACGACCTCCAAATGGCACAAAACTTGACAGACGGTCTACCGGTGCTATACCAAGGCCGCTTGGCAAACCTCGGGCCATTCCGAGAAAGTTTAACACCCACTCACAATGAAAGACAAAAGGGGAACGCCGGAGGACATAGGAGTGCCGGATTGCAAAACGGACAACGGGGAAAAGGCTCGGATGCATGAGACGAACACGTATGCGAATGCAATGCACATGATGACATGATAAAATGCAACACACAAGCAAATGACATGGCAACGACAGCGAATAACTGGCAGACACCTGGCGCATCGGATCCGGGGCGTTACACAAGCTCTGCAGAGGAATAGCTCCCTTGTTTTCAGTTCTGCTGCTTCTCAAGACCTCATGGCTCCTCAAGCTTTCTTCAGCACATCCTCTGGCTCTGAAGCTCACTCGCAAAATCTGCAGTTTAACATTCAGGTTTCAAATGCTAGTATTAATATCCAATTCTCTGCTGACAATGACTTGATCAACTCAATGCTGTTGAATGAACCTTTGTCATATGTTCATGTAACCAACTTCTTGTCAAGCAGTATCATGCCCACTTTGGCCACTTTTGGACCTTGGGCGCAGGGCTATGGTATAAGGCCGGCTAATCTGGATATCCAGTTTGTGATGACTACAACTGAAAGTGGACAGATTGATGCCTCTGCTACTATCTCCTGCTTTGATGCAACAGGTTCTTATAGCTCTTCCACCCAGGTTTGGCTCATTGATAATGCTGCGGCCTCCAATGCTCAGAACAGCAATGTGATTATACATGAAATTCCTGAGATTCAATCTTCTGAAGACATATCTACTGATTCACTGGTTTTCTCTGATGGTGTGGATCGCTCTGACTCTGCCATAGTAGGCGAGGGTTCCTCGGTTGGAGTGCCTTGGAACAGACGCAACAAATCCAAAGCCCCCATCTCTGTTTAACAAGTTCGACGCAGTAGCCGATCCAACAAGTACGATGGATTTAAGGTGCCTCTTATCACTGACAGCAATGCCAGGACTTCAAAAGTTAAACCTCGGATCATCCCCAACATGGCATCTGCGGTGGTTATCACTGAACTATCTGAGGATCCAGAGGCTGATGTGCCACCACCACTGTCAATCTCGGAGATTCAGGCGATTGGCTCTCACCAGTGTGCAAACCCTCCTGAAGAGCTTACTGAAGAACTGCTCCTGGATGAGCAGGCGGGTGGTCCCTCCAATGCTTAAGTTTTACTGCTTTTATTATTAGTTTGTAATGGCACTTATTTCAAATTGGAACGTCCTCTGTTGGAACGTCCGGGGCCTAAACTCCGATCCTAAGCTTTTGGCACTTTCGAACGCTATTTCGTCTAGTGGCTGTGCTGTGATTTGCTTGCAAGAAACCAAAAAACCCTCCTTTGATAATATGTTTCTTAAATCTTGTTGCCCTAGAAAATTCGACAAATTTGCTTACATACCCTCTCGAGGGGCCTCTGGAGGTATTGTGACCATATGGAACAACACCCTCTTTACTGGTACTGTAATGATTGAAGAAGAATTTGCATTGGTGATCAAATTCAAATCTACTCAGTCGGCCCAAGAATGGACTCTCGTGAACATCTATGGACCTTGTCAAGGCGATTTACGTGTGGATTATACAAACTGGCTTTTAAATCTAAATATACCCACTACTGAAGATTAGCTACTCATTGGTGATTTCAATTATATTCGAAGCCCTTCAAATCGTAATAAACCAGGAGGTAACATTAATGACATGATCACGTTCAATGACTTTATTAGATCTCAAAACCTCATTGAACTTCCAATAAAAGGTAGAGCATATACATGGAGTAATATGCAGGATGAGCCGTTGCTAGAACAACTTGATTGGTTTCTCACCTCTAATAACTGGACTCTTTCATACCCAAACACCATGGTCAAACCCCTAGGAAAACCTGTTTCCGATCACATTCCATGTGTCATCACCATTGAAACATCTATACCAAAAAGTAACCTGTTCCGATTTGAATCTTTCTGGGTGCAACACCCTGGCTTTATGGACTTGGTCTCTGAGGTTTGGACTGGGCCAATTAACTCTACTAATGCGGCCACAATTCTCTGCCGGAAATTCAAAATGCTAAGATATGAACTCAAGCACTGGAGTAAACGTATTTCGAAGCTTACTACTGCCATACAGAATTCAAACTCCACCTTGGCAGATCTTGACGCTAGAGAAAACAGAAGACCCTTAACTATACTAGAAAGCAATTTTAGAAAAATCCTGAAGAAACATATCTTATGGTTACTAAATTACCAGAAACAATATTGGAAGAAGCATTGTACTATCCGCTGGGTTAAATTTGGGGATGAAGACCCAAAATTCCTTAAAGCACTTGCATCTGAGAGATATAGACGAAATGCAATCACCTCCCTTCGGTTTGATAATGGTACAACTGTGGAAGACCATGCAAGAAAGGAAGCACTAATTTATCATACATACAAAGAAAGACTTGGGTCTTTTGGTAATTACCAAATGAAATTTGATCTTCCCACTATCATCAAAAAGAGAGAAGATTTGGACCAACTCACAACACCCTTTTCAAGACAAGAAATTGATGATGTCATAAAAGAAATGCCAGCTGATAGAGCGCCTGGACCGGACGGTTTCACGGGACATTTCATTAAATCTTGCTGGCACATAATCAAGGAAGACTTGTATAGGTTGTGTGATCAGTTTCAAGACGAGAATCTCAATTTGGAAAGCATCAATGAAGGCTTCATAACTCTCATACCTAAGGTTTCTTCACCTGAAACAGTAAATGACTTTCGGCCCATCACTCTTTTAAATTGCTGTCTCAAAGTGATCACTAAGCTTCTTGCCAACCGCCTTCAAAAGCTCATTCTAAAAATAGTTCATCGTAATCAATATGGTTTCATTAAGCGAAGAACTATACAAGACTGTCTTGCTTGGGCCTTCGAGTATATACATCAGTGCCAAACATCCAAGAAAGAAATAGTACTTCTCAAGCTTGAATTCGCTAAAGCCTTTGATACAATTCAACACGGGGCTATGCTTCAAATTATGAAACATATGGGATTCAATGACAAATGGTTGTCTTTGATCAAAAACATATTCTCCACTGGGAAATCTTCGGTACTCCTTAATGGTGTTCTAGGCAGACAGTTTGTTTGCAGAAGTTGTGTCCGGCAAGGAGACCCCCTGTCCCCGCTTCTCTTTGTCATCGTAGCCGACCTGCTTCAGGCTGCCATTAATGACGCGTTCCGATAGGGGAAGATCAGTCTGCCCTTTGATAGGCAGGGTATGCATGATTACCCGGTTATTCAATATGCTGACGACACAATAATTATCATGCCAGCATGCCCCGATCAAGCACGCACTATGAAAGGGATCCTCAATAATTTTGCCATCTCAATTGGACTCAACATAAACTTTCATAAATCAACACTTATACCAGTAAACTATGATGTTGATCTTACAAGTGAGCTTGCTGGTATATTTGAATGTAAGATTGGAAATATGCCTTTCACTTATCTCGGTCTGCCCCTTGGCACTAATAAACCATCCATCCAAGACCTAATGCCATTGGTGTGCTCTGTGGAACGAAGACTGACTTCTACTCTGGCGATGATGTCGTATGGAGCAAAACTATCCCTGGTAAACACAGTCATCACCTCACTTATCATCTTCGCCTTATGCACATTGAGGTTTCCCCCCAAAATTCTAGAGCTACTTGATAAGATCCGTCGGAAATGCCTCTGGACCAAAAAAACTGAACAAGGGGAAAAATGCAACTCCCTGGTTTCCTGGGATAGGATTTGTCGCCCTAAGGATAGTGGTGGACTTGGGATTATCAACTTAAATATCCAAAGTGATGCCCTCCTTCTCAAATACTTGCACAAATTTTACAACCATCATGACCTTCCTTGGGTTGACCTCATTTGGTCTACTTACTACTCTGACAAGATACCACACGCCTCCGACCCTTGTGGTTCTTTTTGGTGGCGAGATGTTCTTAAATTAACTCCAATCTATCGTGGTATATCCACAGTGGAGGTTTTTCGTGGCGACAAAGTGCTCATGTGGAAGGACCTATGGCTTCAAGATATATTATCTGACTCACACCCGAGGGCCTTCTCCTTTGCTCGCAACGAAGATATATCTGTGCAGCAGTTTCTCACAATCACCTCCCTCGATGAGGCGTTCCACCTTCCTTTATCCATGCAAGCGCATGATGAGGTCAGACATATTCAACAACTTGTTGCCCACGTCACCTTGGACAATGGGCACAACATAAAGGATGTTTGGTCTTATATTTGGGGGACGTCCGAATACACTGCTCGAAGGTTTTACAAGTTCTGCTTTAGAGATGTCAAAGCTCACAAAACGTACAAATGGTTGTGGAAATCCAAAGTTACAGCCAAGATCAAGGTATTTGGCTGGCTTCTCCTATCCGATCGCCTCAATACTAGAGACATGCTCAAGCGAAGGCATTATAATATTGGAGATGATTTAAGTTGCCTCCTTTGTGGTCATGCCCAAGAAGATGTTGATCACATGATCCTCAACTGCCCATTTAGTAAACAATGCTGGTCTAATTTGGGGATGAATCCAGACCACCATACCACGCGTCTACCATGGTTGGAAGCGGCTAAGACAAACTGGAATCAACCTATGTTTATGGAGACATTCCTTTAGGCATCTTGGAGTATTTGGAAGGAGAGGAATGACAAATTATTTAGACAAATTAATCCCTCCTACAACTCTTGGCTACAAAGATTTAAAACAGACTTTGGTCTTCTTCAATATAGGGTCAAAGAGAATATGAAGGACTTCATTTTCCTTTTATTAGATTCCCTTCCTTCTGACTAGTCTGCTTCTGCTACTCCTGCCACCCCCTTGCCACAAAGTGGCTTGGGTTTCCTCTTGTAAACACCTTGTACAATGTAATGTAAATGTTTGAAAGGTAATATATATAACAGTGGGAGCCTCTCCCACTGTCACAAGTTTCAAAAAAAATAAATAAACAGGTTAGTCCATCCACAGGAATAATCATCTAGCCGGACTTAACACTCATGTTTGTTCACCGCAGTTTTGTCACTGAGACTGCCACTGACAAAGATAAGTTGAACACAGTCGTTGACCAAGATATGGTTACTTGAATGATTTTGACTCTGCAGAGTTTGTACTATTTAACCACAGCCAACGAATTCCAGTAGTCACGAAGGACTAGTTCCGTTTACGGTATTTCAGTAGAAACACATCAATCCAGTACACACCCATTTCCACCTCATGATGCTAGGAATCACCCTAGGCAACGTTCAAGAAAAACTTTGAGATGGGGAGGCTACAACCTCGAATAGCATGGGATCAAATTTATATACGCGCGCTCTAAGGGGTGCCCCCCTCTCGGTTCCAACCGGAAACACCCATGCCCCCTAACTGGCTTTAATCCAGGGCCATGGAACACTCATCATGGCCTCTCTGTTTGGTGTGTACGAGGATAGTGGTTTGCAACTTACTAAACCATATTCTTTACAGAAAACATGTGGTAGCACAAAAGGAAACGGATAGTAACGTGACTTGATCCACGTTAACACTTGAGTTAAATGGTTTGGCATAAGACTGGCATGCTACAACACTGCCATCTTACCACCTCTCATGTCACCACATGATCATGTAAACTCACATCAAATAACATACGGAGTTTCGAAGTTCACTTGCATCAACTTTGCATGCAATATAACACTTACTGCAATGCTTATAAACATACCATGACTAACTACTCAATGCAAACAAGCAAAACACTCATCATATCAAAGGTTCAAACATGCTTGCCTGGTTCGGAGTAGTCGGAGTCTAGCTCGGTGAAGTTAGCGGTTCGGTCACCTCCTCCGGTATCGCCGGCCTCCGGATCCGCGCCGCCCGGAGCTCGCCTGAGCCGCCCCGCCTCTCACCGGAGTCCACTCCGGCCAGATCCGCCGCGGGTGGATCCCGTTCGCCGATCCAAACAGCGTCCCGCGTCCCCGGATCCCTCCGTCCAGCACCGTCCCGTCCCGTGTTGACTTTTCGGAGGGTATATTTTCGTCTGAGTCCCTGTTTCAGCAATATTTTCATGCCCTGTTCATTGCATCATAACTCCATGTGTGCTGCTTCGTTTCGTGTGTGTAATATATCAAATTGTTCATCTTGAGATTCTCTTAATTTCATTCCATTGTGCCATGTTTGTTTGGATCCATCTTGATGCCCTAATAATCGTTGCAAGAGTGCTATATAATTTTAACCTGCTGAAACTATTATAACTTGGTGATTTGTCATGTTTGATGCATTTGATGTGTGCATCCTGTGAGCATGAGCTCTACATGTGTTTTGTACTATGTCATGCCATCTTCACAGTGGTGCCATCCATGTATTTTTGTGGGTCTTGTAGTGAGTGCATCGAGTTTGTTAAGTAGTGTACTTGCTGTTGCTGTTTTGCTGGTCTGAATCTGCTATATCATGATGCTATGTAAACCTTCTGCTACAAGTCATTCTATGCATAATCTGGAGATGATCACTAAGGATGTTTTGTTATACATGTCATGATCTATCCATCCATGCCCCTGGTTGCATTTATAGACTGCTGTAGAATGTTCATATCTTGCTCCAAAGTTGCTAACTAATGTTGTTGTCAGCCTGTTAACTTTAAGTTCAGTTTTGCCATGTGGTTTGCTAGTGATCCATGCACCCTATGAACTTGTTCTTGCCATGCTTAGCTTCACAAACATGTATTCTAACTGTTGGTTGCCTTTCCATGACAAGTATTTCTCTGTGGTGAGTGGTTCAAGCTCACCAAAATGCCTACTTATTGTTGTTCCTGCCATGTTTGAATCTCTCATATAACTTGCTATGTTTATATGGGTGCCATCATATTTTCTGTGCCCTTTTGGCTCATGGTCAATAAAGGACTTTTGGTCTATGCAATTAGTAGATTCATGTCATGCCTTTGTTTGCCATGATAAGTTTTGTAACATGTTGTTTGATAGCTCTAAACATTGCAACCTGATGTTATTTCTGTTAAGTCTGAAACTGTTATAATTTGCAATCTTGCCATGTCATTTTGTGAATGTTTTAGTGATTTCTGGAGATAGCTCAGTGTTCATGTTTTGTCATGCTTTACCTGTACTTCATGCCCATGCCTTTTGTTCTTATGTTGGGGTGCTGTAGCATGTTGTTTTGATGCCTGCAAGATGCCTAGTTGCTGTTTTGGACAGCTTGTCCTTAAAACTTGTATAGTGTATGTGTTGAACCGTTGCTCCGTTTCGAGTGTGCTCTATATGAAACTTGCTTGATTTTGCATAAAGTTTCATATTATCATGTTGCGTCCTTGTTTTGAGGTGTTTGCTTGATTTTTGTATGCATTTTGCATCAATGCCATGTTTAACTTGTTTTGCTCATATCTTCTAGGTCATAGCTCCGAACTAAATGAACTTTATATGTAACTTGACTAGATTTTCGTGTAGATCCTATTGGTACTCTTTTACTTGCTGTTTAACAACTTCAACTTAATGTTTGTTCAGATCTGGACCAACTTCGAAATTTGCATATGAGGACATACCAGAAGTGTTATATGTTGTTTCTGGCCTCATTTAAACTTGCTTTGATGTGTTGCTCTTGTTTGCGTCATCTCTTACCATGAGTAGCTCCATGTAGCTTTGCCATGCATCATGATTGTTGTGCATCATGTCTTGCCTATGTGTGGTGTGTTTACCATGTTGTGTGTTTCTTCTCGATAGTTCCTGTTTCGTTGCGATCGTGAGGATTCGTTCGTCTACTCGTGG
This sequence comes from Triticum aestivum, assembly GCF_018294505.1. NCBI lineage: Eukaryota > Viridiplantae > Streptophyta > Magnoliopsida > Poales > Poaceae > Triticum > Triticum aestivum. The sequence goes on along the minus strand of NC_057801.1, from coordinate 584,366,929 downwards.
TTCATCTTCGTGGCTTCATCTTCTTCATGGACTCTTTCTTCTTCCTTGCGGGATTTCAGGCAAGATGACCGCTACCCTGGATCTCACTACTATCATTGCTATGCTAGTTGCTTCGCTCTATGTTATGTTGCGCTTCCTATCATTTGCTCTTCAAGCCTCCCAAATTGCCATGTCAGCCCCTAACCTTTTCACCCTTCCTAGCAAACCATTGCTTGGCTATGTTACAGCTTTGCTCAGCCCCTCTTATAGCATTGTTAGTTGCAGGTGAAGTTGAAGATTGCTCCATGGTGGACAGGGTTAGTGTTGGGATATCACAGTATCTCTTATATTATTAATGCATCTATATATTTGGTAAAGGGTGGAAGGCTCGGCCTTATGCCTGGTGTTTTGTTCCACTCTTGCCGCCCTAGTTTCCGTCATATCGGTATTATGTTCCCGGATTTTGCGTTCCTTATGCGGTTGGGTGATTTATGGGACCCCCTTGACAGTTCGCTTTGAATAAAACTCCTCTAGCAAGGCCCAACCTTGGTTTTACCATTTGCTTCACCACCACCTACTTTTCCCTTGGGAATCGCTCTCTCGAGGGTCATCTTTATTTTAGCCCCTCGGGGCCAATGCTTATCTAAGTGTTGGTCCAAACCGAGCGATGTCTGGCGCCCCCTGGGCAACCAGGGTCTATGCCAACCCGACGTCTAGCTCATCCGGTGTGCTGTGAGAACGAGATATGTGCAGCTCCTATCGGGATTTGTTGGCACAATGGGCGGTCTTGCTGGTCTTGTTTTACCATTGTCGAAATGTCTTGTAAACCGGGATTCCGAGACTGATCGGGTCCTCCTGGGAGAAGGAATATCCCTCGTTGATAGCGAGAGCTTATCATGGGCTAAGTTGGGAAACCCCTGCGGGGTATTATCTTTCGAAAGCCGTGCCCGCAGTTATGTGGCAGATGGGAATTTGTTAATGTCCAATTGTAGATAACTTGACACCAGATCCGATTTAAAACGCATCAACCGTGTGTGTAGCTGTGATGGTCTCTTCTCGGCGGAGTCCGGGAAGTGAATACGGTTTCTGTGTTATGATTAACGTAAGTAGGAGTTCAGGATCACTTCTTGATCATTACTAGTTGACGACTGTTCCTTTGCTCCTCTTCTTGCTCTCATTTGCGTATGTTAGCCACCATATTATGCTTAGTCGCTGCTGCAACCTCACCACTTTACCCCTTCCTTTCCCATTAAGCTTTGCTAGTCTTGATACCCATGGTAATGGGATTGCTGAGTCATTGTGGCTCACAGATTACTACAACAACAGTTGCAGGTACAGGTTATGCGATGATCATGACACAAGAGCGATGTTTTCTTGTTTTGGAGTTCTTCTTCTGCTTCTTCTTTGATCAGGGGATAGGTTCCAGGTCGGCAGCCTGGGCTAGCAGGGTGGATGTCGTTTGAGCTTCTGTTTGTGTTTCATCCGTAGTCGGATGTCGGTCTTATGTATTATGTATTGTTGTATTCGTGTGGCATTGTATGCCTTTTTTTATGTATTCCCATCTATTATGTAATGTTGATGTAATGATATCCACCTTGCAAAAGCGTACCAATATGCGGTTCTATACTTGGTTTAACCTTCGAGTCTCTTTAGGATAGTATCGCATATTGGGCGTGACAAGTTGGTATCAGAGCCTCGACCGACCCTAAGAGCCCCCTTGATTGATCGTGTAGTTTCGACGTTGTCGAGTCTAGAAGAAAACTGTTTTCGAAGTCTAGTTATATCGAAGAGTAGCATTTCTTTTACTCCTCTACCCCTTCGTCGCTCTGGTAAGGAACCTTGACGTAGGTGTTTTTGAATTACTCCTCTTCCTTTTCAAATTTTCTTTAGGATCATGCAGTTGGTTTTTCGATCGTTGTTCCTCAACTCTTTGCATTCGATGCATGTCTCGTCAAGGTGATTCGACCCTCTCCGTTTTTGCAAGTTCAATCCTCAGTTGTTTTCTTTTCCCACCCACCCACCCTTTTCTTCTCGGAGCCGGAGTCCGTAATCGAGTATCCATCCTACTCGTGCGAAGTCTTTGCTTTCTTTCCTCAATGATTTCAACCGGTGTTTTATCTTCAAGTTATTCGTCGGTTTCCCCTTCCAAGTTGCCTTTGTTTTCCCACCCTCCCGCCCTCTTCTTCCCGGAGCCTAAG